>NC_060272.1:118992239-119274912 GCF_021613505.1 Equus quagga
GAAAAAAAAAAAAAAAAAAAAAAAGATTGGCAACAGTTTTTAGCTCAGGTGCCAATCTTTTTTTTTTTAAAGATTTTATTTTTTTCCTTTTTCTCCCCTAAGCCCCCCGGTACATAGTTGTATATTCTTCGTTGTGGGTCCTTCTAGATGTGGCATGTGGGACGCTGCCTCAGCGTGGTTTGATGAGCAGTGCCATGTCCACGCCCAGGATTCGAACCAACGAAACACTGGGCCGCCTGCAGCGGAGCGCACGAACTTAACCACTCGACCACGGGGCCAGCCCCTCAGGTGCCAAACTTAAAAAAAAAAAAAAAAAAGGATAAGCTTTTAATGAAGTGAACAATTAAGCTTGCAAATCAAAGACCATACAGAAGCATAAATCATTTATTTGCCAGGTTTCTTTTTTAATTTCCTGGAGATGGGAAGACTAAATGCAGAAATCACATCAGTTCTTTCTGAAGAAGTTCAAGCCCATCTTTTAAAGAGCTCACTCAGCCAGCTGCTCTTCATTCATCCCACAACAGTGCTGCTAACAAAAAGAACTTTAAAATTACCCAAATTAAACTTCAATAATAAGAACTTTTTCATTGTACATTTGTACATCAAAATGATTTTTTAAAAAAATCTGTTGACTCTGTTTTAAAGGTTCCACTTTAAAGATTCTAACTTAGCAAGTACTATTCAAATTGAGTCTTCCAAATATTACAGTTAAACCTCCTAGCTCCCTTGCCTGCCCTCTCACTGACCTCGCTTCCTCCCACTTGTGGCCAGAAAGCTCAACATAGTAAATACAGAGTTGGGAGATCTTAGGGATGTGGGGAAAAGTTTCATATGAAAAACAGTTATTATTCATTTGGCCATTTGCACTATTAGATATTTTTCTTTTGAAATATAATCTCCTGCCTTCAACAAGAGAGAATATATTTTATCATACACTGGAGAAATTTAGATGACTGCCAAAAGACAGCACCACTTAGAGCCAAATTGTTTTTAATTGGTGTGAACTTGATGAAGACCTAAGGATAGTGGGTTGGGAGATAAGCCAGTAAGGCTCTTTGACATTTGATAAGACTCTCACTTTGGGGACATAAAGTAGATGTTTATTGTTTTTGCTGTTAACCCTAAATGTCCAGATAGTCAAAAATGCGCCCGCACGCGCGCACACACACACACACACACACACAGGCACGTTTATTTTCATCCAGATGCCGGCTTAAAATAAGTTTCAGCCTTTACAATGAGTTCATGGGGCTTTGGGAGCATGCCCTTTCTGCTTTGTGTGCTCTTGGTGTATCTTCCTGGTCCTGGAAAGAGACCAAATGCAAAGTGATTCACCTTACAGGTAAGGAAAGGTGAAGGTTTAGTTGGTTCATCATTTATATTCTAGATTTCATCAGAGACTCACCTTGGAAGATAAAAAATAAACAAATCAGTTTAGCTACTTGTCATTCCTATAAACTTATATATGTAGAAAAAGGTGGAAATGAAGACCTAAAAGAAGTCTGGAGATTATTTATGAATCTCAGTGTGTTTAGGAAAAGCAGGCGTTTAGTACAGCAGGAGTTGGAAAACTATAGCCCACAGGCCAAATTCAGACCCTTCCACCACCCTTCCCATCCCCACCCCCATCCCACTCCAGTTTTTGTAAATAAAGTTTTATTGGAACACAGCCCACTCAATTGTTGACATATTGTCTATGGCTGCTTTTCCACTACATTGGCAGAGTTGAGTAGTTGCAACAACAAAGACCCACAAACATGGCTCACAAAATCTAAAATGCTCCTCTCATAGGGCCTATGTTCACCTGGAAATACTGCCTTGCCTTTGGTCACAGCCTAGGGGTCTTGAAGGGACTCCTACCATGCATGCCTCAGTGAGACTCAGCTCAAAGGGACTCCTTCCGTGCCTCAGTTAGAACCTTCTTGAAGGAACTCCTTCCATGACTCAGTCAGAACCTTCTTGAAGGGACTCCTTCCATGCCTCAGACACCGTGAGCTGTTCAGGGGGCACTCTGGCTCTCCTGGCCAGATCCCCCTGCTCCACACCCAGCCCAGGCTCAGGCCCAGGAAACATCTTTGTTATGTTCCTTCCAGTCTGAAAACTTGGATTGGTTTCCTGTTAGAATTTTAATTTCTCTAAACTAGATATGAACCATTTGCACTTGCTAGGATTGAATGCTATAACCTTCTTATCAGTTCTTTCCTTGTCTGCCAAAGTCAAGGTTCGGGAGCCAGGTTTGCATGCCTCCTCAGCATGACTCCCTGGGAGAAAGCAGTAGGATGGTGGAAAAATAAAAATTTTTATTCCAAAATTCTTTCTCCAGATTATTATATTAACTTTTTGAAAAGGTTAGTGGTTCCCTCTGGGCTTTTTTTCCCCCCCAAATCCCCTTTCAAGGTCATTGCAGTTAGGGCCATTGTTGATTAGTGAGAGGAAAAAGCCCTTTTGTTGGAATTTGAAAATTGTCCCAAATTCTGGAGAAAGTCAAAGAAAAATGATGTTCTCTCTAGTGTGGCTGCTCTCGAGGGGTGGGAGGTGGAGGCCGCAGAACAAACTGGTATGAATGCAGAACTTCTCATTTACTGTGACACGCCTGTGCATTTAAATTTGCAGCACGGCTTTTCTCTACGATATAAAAAGAATTGTAGTCCAGACTAATTCAAAGAATGTGTAAGGAACAAGACTTTGCTCCATTCTTGGAAACTTACAAAAAAAAATCCCTCTTTCTACATATAAATAAATCTTGGGAAGCACATTGAGCAGAAAAGCAAAGAAACTTACAGAATATGTAATCCAGACTTAAAAATAAAAATACTTCCTTAAATATCTCCAAGGGCTTCTTTTGCTATAGTTTTTAGTATCAGTATTAGTCTGCTGTAAGAATAGCCAGCATCTTGCAGGAGGCACAAGTGCTGGATTTAGAGTGAGAGAGGAAACCGTTTCCCTGCTCTGAAGAGCTAGCACTGTGGGTGCGAAGCAGGGAGAAAGCAGGTGGTCTGTGGCTGGAATGTCTCACAGCTGGGACTTCATGTGACACTCATGAAGAAACCAATCCAGAAACAGTGGCAAACGAGCTCATGAACTAAACTGAAGCGCCCATTGCAGGATAGGGTGGCGGAGCCCTGAGCACATCCTGGGACAGCACTGGGCAGTGGTGGCAGGTGGGATGCAGCCCCTCACAATGCCCATGGTCTCCTGCCTGGGGCTTCTCATCCTCTCCTCTTGTTTGCTTGCCAACTGCAGGTTCATCCCAGAGGCCTGGTCAGCCTGCACGGTGACCTGTGGTATGGGGACCCAGGTGCGAATAGTCAGGTGCCAGGTGCTCCTGTCTTTCTCTCAGTCTGTGGCTGACCTGCCTGTTGACGAATGTGAAGGGCCCAAGCCGGCATCCCAGCGTGCCTGTTATGCAGGACCATGCAACGGGGAAGTTCCTGAATTTAACCCAGAAGAGACAGGTGGCTTCTTTGGTGACCTGCAGGATTTTGACGAGCTGTATGACTGGGAGTATGAGGGCTTCACCAAGTGCTCTGAATCGTGTGGAGGAGGTAAGAAGGGGGCTCTGGCTCAGATCCCTGCTACCTTCTTGTCCTTTTTCTGTATCCTCTCTCCATGCATGCAACTGTGTCACGTGACTGCCTCTAGTCCAAGAATGATAAGCAGGGGGAGAAGGGGAGGAAGCGGTTCTAAATTAAAGCATACTGAATAAAACACAGATGTATTTCCCTTTGGGCTTGAGTGTCAGCTGTGAGTGGCCAACACAACTAATGCTTTTACTTTCAGTTGTCATTCTGATGTTTTGCAATATATCCTAGTGTGTCTGACTGAGAAACACAGTTGACACCGACCTGGCAATGCTCTCAGCCTTCAGTCTTATTCATCTATGCCCTTGCCTCAGTGCAAGTGGTATGAGCCAAGACTTAAGATGGTAAAACAGTCTGCTATTCCCAACAATAGATTATAGTCCCTCTGATTTACTCAACTGACTTCCCAAGGTAATATCTACTCACAAAGGGAAGGGGTGTATAAAAGACAGTTAACATTGTGGTTACCTGGAACTGGAAAGAAGTTTAAAGATTAAAGTCTGATCCCACTGCCATTTTACAGATGAGAAAACTAAGATGCAAAGACACTGAGTGACTTGTTCGAGGTCACACAGCTAGTGAGTGACAGCTGGGCGTAGGCCTGCTATTTATTTATTTCTCTGTCTAGAGTCTTTCCATCATACCACACCTCTTTAAGCACTTAGAGAATTCCTGAAGCTTTCTCATTATAAGTATTACTTAACTAAAGTTAAATATTTCCCTGTGTATTGACCTGGTTCTCTTAGGTATATTCCATGGTGACAACAGATTCAGTGATTACTTTAGGTCCTATGAATGGGATTGTAGCGGGAGAAGAAGGCATTTCATGAAATTGACAATTCTTCAAGATTACGATCTTTCTTGCCACTATAGAAAATGCATTAGATTCATATTGCCACTGTCTCCCACGTCTGCTCCCAAGAGAGATTTTGATAGGTGAGGAAATGCTGGATGATTGCCCTCCAGATCCTCTCACTGGCTATCAGTAACCCCTTTTGGCACATTAAGGTTCTGCATTCCCAGCAAAGTTTCTTACTTAACTCAAATAAAAAATATATGTATTAAAATTATTTCCCAAAACCATTTTCTACACCATGAAATTTTGGAAACTCTTTTAAAAAGACATCTTTTGTCATTATTGAGAACGTAAAAATAAGTGTACCCAAATCGTTCGCAGGTAGTTGAAAAGGAATGAATAGTGGAACAAGTGCTAGCAAAAATCAATTTTCTCCATCGGGTCTTTTAGTAAACATTTAATAGTTTTGACCTTGAGATTCTTGTTTGTTTCTAAGTCTCCCAGTTTCAAACTCCAGAATTCTTAAGTGTTTTAATGGAGAGCGCTGTTATTTTAAAACCTAAATTTTTCCATCAGATTCTGGAAGAGTTTCCTGGAACTCAGCTAATCTATGTTCTTATGGTGTTCTCCACTCACATTGTGGACATCTTTTCTTCTATGCTCAAGGAAGGAGGCCTTAAATAAGCTTTGGTAATCTCTGAGCCCGCGAAGGAGCTGAGAGGTCAGGAGGAAAGTCCACAGCCGGTAGCTCCAGCTGCTTCTTCCCAATATAATAAATGACTCAAGAGTTCAGATGTGTGTTTATCCCAAATTTCCATGATCACCTGAACTGAACGATCATTATCTCTAGTCTAAAATAAATGTGTTTTGAAAAAAATTATTTATGATCTCTCAGTTATGGTTCTTAGTTACAAGTCACGCCTGGGACTTTATGAGCAGATGGGGAAAATAGATGCAGTAATGGAATATATAAATAACCAGATACCTTTATCTTTAAGATTCTAACCATTCTGCTGATCAACCAGAGGTATAAAATTCGAAGTCTAGTGAGTATATGGAATGTTTTTAATTTAAAATGTTTTCAAAAGATATTGATTTGGAAATAAGATTTGGATGTTTGATATACAATTGATCTCTGCCTGTAGGAACTGAGCACCTTTGCATAACATAAATTGTACCTCTTTTATATCCAAGGCAGGGTAAAGTTACTGAAATATCTTAGGTCTTTAACTGTCAACAACTGTGCACTTACCTACAGTTATGTCACTGTGCCAAGGTAATATATTTATGCCTAAAATGTTAGACTTGAAAATTCCAAAGTGGTGAAAACATGCTTGGGTTAGATGGTCCATATGATACCCATACACACTAAAAAATTACTTCGCTATATGGGACATGTATATTTTGATGTCAGTGTTTGGCAGTAACATTTTAGTGTATTATCAACTTTGATCTTCCACCAAACTATAACCCACAAGGTTATAGATATTTTTAATCATTCTTACTAAAGTCAACCAAAAACATGCAGGATTAACAGAAAGATTTTAAATCAGTTTGGGGTTATAAGGCAAGTCAGGCTAATTTTATTGTTTTTGCAGTCTCAAGACACGAAACTGGATAGACACAGAAGGAACCTTTCACCTCACAGAGGTAGCAACCAGAAGGAATTAGTTAGTAATTTAGGCTGTAGTTGGTGGCTGTGTTTCCCCAAACTGTCATCAAATATCATGTAACAATTATGCTATTCTGGGAAAAATAAACACTGAAAATCCCATTTTCTGGAAGATTGAAAGTGAGCCTAACCTGTTCATATCTGCGTCCTGTGCCCCACTCTCATCTCCTTGTTATATTTTAATTTTGTGTATGTAAACTAATAGGTTTCAAATCTATTTCAAATATCAAATCTGTTGAGCCTGCACAGCTTTATTATATTGAACTCCTAGATGGTGAAATCAACATTAAAATCTGAGGGAAAACTTGACATTTACTCCAGAATGAAAAGGGAAGTCTTGTACCTGTTGCTCCCTTTTGCTTATGACTTCTCTCTCCTTTTGCTTCTGTCAAGAAAGGAAAACTCAAAATCGTAAAGTACTCTACTTAAATGTGTATTCTCTGTTGGCTTAAAATGTCCTTCTAAGTGCATATATTAGCCTGTTTGGAAAGAGCACAGACTGGATTTGCTAGCTTCTCACATCCTGACCTGACTCCTCTGGACCAAATCTACTGTGAACTCGCAGGTGAAGTCCTCACATTTCCTCCCTCTTCCAACTTCCCACTCCCCATTCCAGGGCTGCTCCCTTGCTCCCTGTCCCTTCCTCCAGGCATCCCATTCCCGCCTCCCCTTAGCCTAAATTGCATGCTGTGCTCAAAATGCCCTGCCCTTTAGGCATTTCGTTCATCATGCCACAAAAATTTATTGTGTGTTGACCACAGGGCTGGTCCCAGATACTCCTTAATTATGACAGAGCTCTGTCCTTAGTTTCCCCCACCACCCAAGGCCCCACCCGAGAAGGCTGAAGCAGCTGGCCCCTATGGCAATAGACATTTAACGCACAGTGTTGTGGAGGCCCAGTGAATTGTTTTATAATACTTTAGAGTAGAATTTACTAACTCTAGAATGCTGCTTAATCTCAGCACTTAACCACCCAAAGGTGATTTTTATCTTGAGCTATGGTTGTTGGTTTGGGGTAATGTGAATTTGTGTGCCATATATCCAAGAGAGGAGATTACTGATGTCATTTTAGGAAACTGAGCCCTTGCTACACCCATTCTTTGCAGACTTAGAAAGACCTCAATTCTATAAACAAGGAGTTCACAACGTGGGAATAGGTCACATCACTCATATACCCCACACACACCTGAAGCAAGCACTTTCGAGTAAGGCCAGTGACAAGCTCTGTGGTTACTTCCTGCCTCAGATCGTCAACTCAGTTTCATAAGTGGTCAGTAGCTGAATGAAGCCAAAATATATTTTATTTTAGAGCAACCTGTAGAATCTCTTGAATATTACCAGGTAGGTAAATGCGTTGAAAACTTAATTTCTAATGTAACCATAACTCTAGATTCTGCATGGAATAGTTATCTTCATCCAGCACCTTGTCATCATTACCTTAATAATGCCAGGCTATTCCAGTGGGAAGTATCAGTGATGATATCAACAATTTCTTGTGAAATGTTTTGCTAAATCATCATATCATGAATTTCAAATGGCTCATCCCAGCTGCAACCAAGAGAACACCCTGTAGTCAGCATTACAGAACATGATGGAGTAATTTAACTACCTAGAATAAATCTCAAATGCTCCACCCGGAACTGGCCATGATGTATTTAAATTAAATTTCAAAGCTCATGAGAAGCTTAGAAAAAAGACAATTTACATTCATAGCCAGAGGGTAAATATTGTGACTGACTTTTTCAAAATGTTTGATTTATCAGACTTACTAGGAAGAAAGAAAGGTGATTCAGGTTCTGGCTTCAAAATGTCACTTTTCAAATGATGGTCTTGCTGAGTGACCTAAGTCAGCGTAACATCACCTTAGGAGGCATTAGAGGAGAGGGGATATCTTCTTGGAGAAACATAGGGTAGACAGGAGGAGGGAAGCAACAGCGCTAACGAGTGATGGGCCAGTTGTACTATAGTAGGTACTAATTGACAAAGAAATGCTGAAAATAAAAACAAGAAAATGTACGTGTATTTATACATATGGACTAATTATATGGACCATCACATCCTCTGCTATAACTATATACAAATATTTAACCAATATAGATATCTTTAGATGTACATATCTTTATATACATAGCTATTTATGACTGAACGCATGTTATCGAGAATGTCCTGTTTTGCCTCTTCCTTAAACTGAACTCTGCTGATATGATTCCAGACAAATGTCTAGGTTATTCTGAGGATCTCCAGCAGATAGAACAGCCGTTTTTTTTTCAATGTTACAATGTATTTTTAAATGTTAATGTTGTCAGTCATTAACGCTCCAGTGGTAAGGCACAGCTTCACCATTCATCAACAGCATGACCTTAGCGAATCTTTTCACCCTGCTAAGCCTCAGTTTTCTTATCTGTAAAATGAGGATAAAAATAGTGCTTACCCCGTGGAGTGGTTGAGACGATTGAATAATGCATGTCAAGCTCTTGGGCTTGGTACCTGGCTAATAGTGTGCAACCTGTCGATTTTGACTGTGGTTATTATGACTGTGGGCACCAGAACGAAATGTCTTGTCCTTACCTTACCCAGTTAAATGTCCCCTTGTCCATGAAAGTCTCTGTGAGAGATCCTGCACACCATCTTGGAAGACCTGCCAAGTAACCGTGTGCCAGTTATTGATCAAACCCCTGTTGTACCAGCTCTGAGTCAGGGGCGTGTGGGTGTCAGTGGAACATTGTTTTCCATGGATATAGGGAAGATTGTCTTCCATGGATGTATTCATTATACATCTTTTTCTCTCTCTTTGTTCCAACTTCCAAAGCTGCCCTGGGTCACTAAAGAAATAAACCAGACCCCAAAAGAAACCAAAAAAGTTGAAGTTCTGGATGCAAGGCCCCAGGAAAACAGCAATTTACAGAATGTTGGATATTAATACGTTGCTCTTGGCCTCCTTTCCAACTACAGCAATCTCCTATTGATTAAAACATAACTTGCGAAGGTCGTGGGGCCATTTTTTTTTTTTTTTTTTTTTTTTTTTGGTCACCCTGCCCTCCTTCTGCATTAAATTATCACATTTCAGCATTGGCAGCTATATAGCTTGGTGGCATTTTTTAAAGCATTTCAACAGTATTAGTGGCAGCCTTTCCTCTTTAGGGGAATTGCCCTCCTCAAGGGGCATACTTCCAGAGGCACCAGCATCTGAGTACTTCCTCCCAGATCGAGTGATGCTTGACGAGATGGGCTGTCCCGGGCTTTAAACTGCCATCTCTGACATGCAGCCAGAGTCCTACCATCCCAGAGCCCTCCCACCAGCTGCCTTGTCTACGCTTCATCACCCCACACGCGCCCACTCTGGCCTGACAGTGTGATTTGTACACAGGTGTCCAGGAGGCTGTGGTAAGCTGCCTGAACAAACAGACTCGGGAGCCTGCTGATGAGAACCTGTGCGTGGCCAGCCGCAGGCCCCCGCAGCTCCTCAAATCCTGCAGTTTGGATCCCTGCCCTGCAAGGTAAGGGGGCGTGTTGCCTGCCCAGCTACCCAGAAGTGTGTTTAGAACTGCATGCATCTGTCTATGAGCAAGACTGGGACACTTATTGTTATCCAGTGTTTTGAAAACCTGTTAGCATCAGTTCAAACTTTTAGTCAAATCCACTTAAATTTAATTGAAACCAGGGCTTTGGAATCCCAGCCCGACGGTCATGCTCAGGGTCCAGAAGGCTCCGTGCACGAGCCCTGTGTCATGGCCGATATGTGCACGTGCCTCATTGCAGCTTTTTCCTGAAGGGAACGTGAACTGACCACAGACTTCGTGGTCTTGCCACCTTTTAGCCCATATCCCGAGCCCTCAAGCCATAGTAATGGATTGACTCACAGATTGCAGGGTATAAGGAACTGAAGCATCTGGGTGATTTAATTGATCTGCTGTGAAATCTGTATGCACAGAGCATGCAGATTCATTACAGCCTGCTCCAGGGTGCATGTGTGTCATTCCACATGCATAAAATCAATTAGAGCATTTCATTGCTCACTCCTGCCTGGTCTCACTATTACCCAAATTTGACTCTTAGTTAATCAATCCAACCACTGCTTCAGTCTGCACAATTTTATGGTGTCTTGAGACTTGCCTTCAGATACATCTTTGGAACAAACCTCTACAGAAGCTAAACCATCTCATCTATGATTCTGGTTTCAAAGGGAGATGTGTAAAGAACCAAAGCCAGACTTTCAAGTCTGCTGATGGGATGAAGAGCATTACTGGATAAGGTCATATCCTGGATGCCAAGGGGAATGCTGTTTCTGAATGACATTTCTTCTGTTTCTGCAAAGTATCGTGTAAGAAACAATGTGTTGCCTTCAGGAATTAATAATAGTTTGCTGGTCAAGCTGATGCTGCTTGTCTATTTCTCAGGCAACTAGATGCCGTTCTTTGGGACTTCGAGGGTACTGATTACAAGCCTCCTCAGATCAGATCAGGGCACAGTCTTACACCAACACTTCTCCTGCTAGTCACCAGAGTCGTTCCATGTATTTATCTGAATGGTGGGCCTGGCTTCCCTCTTCAAATGCAGAAGTGAGGAAGGCCAGTAGTGCTGTATTCTCCAAGGCACCCAGAAAATCAGTTAGCCACTGCTAGGAGCAGTCCCCACCTGTGAGAACAGCAGCCAGTAAAACAGAGTCGGGGCTGGACCCAGAAAAGCCAGATCCAGTGCATGGAATCCTTAGAAACTTCTTTTCTTTTCCTGTCTGACCTGGTCCCACATCTCTGTGCTACCTTCACAGTTCTCCCGTTGGGTGAATCTAAGACCTAACTGCATGGGCAAGGTCCAAAGCCCTTCTATTTGACTGCACTCTCCCCATGTAGAAAGAAGCAGAGTGGTTTCAGTATGGACAGCCTGCAAGGGCTTTGGCTATGAGGTCCAGAGGCCTGGTTTCTCCTCATAAGTCTGTCACTCACTAACTATGTGGCATTGGGCAAGGTGTCTGCCCTTTCTCTTTCCAAATCTGCCAAGTGAATTGGCTATACAAGAGGATCCGAGGTCACCACGTCCTTCTCAACAATCCTGTGACTCGTCCCTATTCTGTAGGCAGAAGCTTTAGCCTACTGCTGCTGCTGCTTTGTGCTGATACTTGATGTCATTTCTGTTCTGCTGGTTAACTATCACTTAAAACAAGCATATAAGTGTCTTTCTAACCACATTCCAGTGTTGCAATGACGTCTAAATGCTGTGATGACCTGAGGCAATGCCGAGGAGTCAGTGCTGGGACTAGGTGAAAATCATCTGGGATTTGCGGCCACTAAGCCCATCCCTTCCTGGGGCAGCAGAAGAAATAGGACACAAGATGTTATTTCCCATCCTCAAAGTACTGACTGTGGTTAAATTAGATAAGCTTAATGTCCTCTACAACCTTTTTATTGACTCCTGGACAAGAACTCTTGTTAGGCTTAACTTTATTGCATTTACTCCACATAAACTCAGTATTTTGACTTTCCACCAGCCAATTGTCAGACTGATAGGCAAGACCTCTCTCACTGGCACAGCCAGGGGTTTCTTGGGCCAACCACACACAGCTGAGCATTTGTAGACTGATGCTAATTGAAAAACAAAGTGAGCCAAAGTACAGTGGCCTGATGTGACTCGCTCTCTTCATCTCCCATTAAAGAGCTAAAGCAGATTTTCATCTTAAAAGTGAGAAATCTATGGAGGTGCACCTCCTGTGAAATATTTCAGTATGACATCAGAGGAAAACAAAGCTCCCTTTCTGAAGGTTGGTGTAAATGTATATGAAGAGAACATGTGTTTGGTAGGGGCATAATAGTGTGTGGTTCCCAAGCACCTTCTGTTCAGTTGGGAGGAATTTAAATCTTTAATTTGCAACTTTTATTATGCATGGATTAGTGTTCCCTGCACATTTAAGGGTGTCCTCTGATGGGCTCCAAGATTCTATACACTGTCTTTTGGGATCTTGGACTGTGCTGATGGTCAGGTCTTCAAAAAACCATAGCATTTTCCATAGGATATGCAGAAATGATGTTCCAAGTCTTGGTCACTGGGCTTATGTCTCTGAGATGCTGCCATTTGTTAAGATAAGTAGCTTTCCCAGGCAGTTGTTAATCCGGTAGAATACCAGTTAGAAAGCCACTTTCCCTCTTGTGTGTGGTCTGAGTTATCAGATCACATGGAAAATACCAAAGGCCCTAGAGGGCATGTCCTAACTGGACAGTCTTCTAAGATTAAACTTACCTTCCCCCGACTTACTCGGTGTGAATGGCAGAGCTGGTATCAGAAGCACATGTCCAACTTTCATCAGGTTTAAGCAGAATATTCTCATACCAAGCTGTTCACAGCAGGAAGGGTCTATTCTCAAGCCGGAGGTATTCTGATTGTTCTAACTTGTGTGTGTGTGTGTGTGTGCATGGACACAGACTGCTTTCCTTTTTTTAGGGCACTTAAAAAAATAGTTATTTATTTAAGAGGACTATATTTTAAAGACCTTGCTGTCAGTTTTATGTCTTAATCCTCCTCCCTATGCAACTAGCGCCTAACATAAATGTCTGACACATGGCAGGTCCTTATTATTGTTTATTGAATAAATGAGTGCAAAGGACTAGGGCCAAATTTATAAGTAGTAATGTTTAGACCCTGTTATTAGTAATAGCTGGGAAGACCCCAGTGCTATCTCTGCTCTCCATCCCCCTTCTCCCTTCTCCCCCACCCACCAGATAATGCTGAAAATGCCATTATTAGAGTGCCTTTCTTAGGTTTAAGGCTTTAAATACGAATTTAAGTATAAATAGCCTTTGGAAAAGTATGTCAGCAGCCATGTACAGCAAAGCATACCCAAAATAAGAGGCAAGCTTTAATAGAGGGGAGAATGGACACAATGAAGGTTGAGTAAATTCTTAGCATTACCCAGGGAGGAGTTTCATTGGTGAGAGATGGAAGGTAGTATGTTGAAGACAGGTGTTAATGCCTTAATAATCTTGCCTAAAATTGGCCAGAAGAAATTAGGATCATTTTGCCTGTGAGCTGACCATGTGAATGTTGCATCAAGGTGACAGCAAAGAAGTTATCATTACAAGAAAGAAAAATAATTTTAGGCACCTTTACCACCACTTGAGTAATTAGTATCTGGAAGCCCCACCCCCCATCCACCTTCACTAGTGGGTTGGACTAGCTTAAGGCAGAAGTATCCAAAAAGAAGCTAAGACCAGTCATTAGGAAAGAAGTCAGCCTCCTGTTCCCAAGAAGAAAGCTTCCTGAGTATTATAATTATATAACTGATACATGAATATTCTCGTTCTTTAAAAGTCAACCATAGCAGAAGTATCAGGAAAGAAAGTCATACGTTCCCCTTTCACCACTAGGCTCTGTGGTTCCACTCCTCCTTCTCCCCAGAAATAACCACTGTTAATGGTTTGGTGCATACATCTCCATAGCTTTTCTATGAATTTATATACATATATGAACACATACAAATACATACGGTTTTATTCCCTTTGTAAATGGGATCATATTGTATATATTGTTTGGCAACTTGATTTTACACTTAATAGTATGCAATAAAGATATTGCCCATCCCTGAAAACACCAAAATAAAACCCAACAGATAGATTTAGACATATAGTTGAGTTCTTCTCTGTCATGTTTAGCTATGTGACCTTCGAGAGGTCATATATCTTTATGGATCCTCAGATTCTTCATCTCTAAAATAGGATCATAGTAGGTACTCAGAAAAATTAATTCTCTTCTTCTTCTCTTTCATTTCTTGGTGAGAAATACTTTTAGTTTGAAATTAAACATAATTTTTGTATTCAGGATTTAACTCGAATTTGATTAGATTTTCTCTCTTATTCAGCTAAGTCTTGATAATTCTTATCGACCATCTCCCTGGTTTGTACTAGTAATGACATGAGCAGCCCAAGGAAAGCCAGAAAGCACTACCTTAAAAGAAAAAAAGGGCTATGACTGTTATTAATTATAAGCATTTGATAGCTTGGCCAGTGTGTGTTGAAAAGATTTGGTAAACGTACGTGGAGGAGGGGAAAGAAGTAAGCAATGAAAGCCAGATGGCTGAAAATGAAGGAAATTCCAGGCAATTTCTACAGCTTTGTTCTAACATACTTTTTAAACTAAACTTTTATTTCTGTGCAACAGAGAACAGCTGAGTGGTGCAGAATAGATAAACAGCGAAGGAGGAAAAAAAGCCCATAATTCCAGGAACAGTACTCGGTGTCTGCCCCCAGCCCCAACCCCAATCTCTTCTCAGACCTAGAGTGGTTCCTAGAACCAGGAAGAACTATAAAGGAAGGTTGAGAATCCCTCTTTCAGACTAGAGAGTTAAGAAAAACGTTTTAAAGGTCGTAGGGTCTCATCTTTAAAAGCGAACTTCAGAATGCCTATTTTATTGTATGCTAACAAAATCCATGCGGACTAGCAGCAAATGATTTCCAATTTCTAATGTTCTTTTATGTTAGCCTAAAATGGCTAGAGCAGAAGCTGTTGCCTTTCACACAATCATGTTTTAATTTATTTGATGGAGTTTTCAAAGCTTTGCAGTCACCTTCCCCTTTGACAACTTGTTTTAAGGGTTACTGTTTCAACATGTTCTCTAAATATTGGTTTATCTTCTGCTGTGTTCCCAAAGTTTCCATATGCTGCCTTCTGGCTCTGTCCGTACTAACTTTTAAGTGCTTAAAGCAAAAGCACACAAAAGCTCACTGGCGTCCACAGAAATTGAGTCCAGATTCAGGGGCCATGTTCAGGCGCCTTTGGAGAGCTAATGCTGTTACTACCGTCATCCTCCTTGGAAATCCAGATGCGTAATTATACTGTCTCTCTCTCTCTCTTTTCTTCCATTGATGGACAAGTTACAACAGAGGAACCTGCCAAGACCTGTTTCTTAACTCCTGGACCTGATTGGCCCAGTGGCAGCCTCTGTTATTTGTCTACCCAGGAATGTGTTGGCCCAGTGATCAGAATTGTCCCCGGCAGCATTTTGACATCAACAAGGGTAAACGTCACATGTGTGCTTGCCTCCGGGCTTAAATTTTCATTTCTCCTAAAAAGAGCCCATTCTGTGGTTACACATCACCAATTATATCACCCTCAAGCCTCCGTGAAATGAACTCTGTTATTAGAAATTGCTTTGTATGCATAGATTTAGTTGTTGCATGAATCTGGGGTAAAAATCAAGAGATTTGATCTACCTTCCCATCATGTCACCTGAAAGCACAAATGACTCATTCTAGAAAGGTAGAAATATCAGCTTTAGGAAAATCCATTCAATTAAGCTCGGAGAGGGAAGCTTCCTTGGTTTCTTAACGTCTATGTAATTGGACAGCCCCTTAGACCACATAATTCTGCCTGGACTCTGGGAAAGTCTTTATACAGACCATTGCCTGAAGTTAAACTTCTTCACAAAAAATATGGCAAAGTGTTTTACATCTCAATTCAACAAAAAATAAAAATGCCCTGGGCATCTTCGTTATAGCAGGCTGCTTATACTTGGTCCTCAGAGGTGACTGGAGGACAAATCCCTGTTCTAAAAGAGTTACCCGTTAGCGGAGGAAGAAGATTTCAAAACAGTAGCTGCTGTGAATGAGGCAAGCACAAAGTTCTGTGGGGCCTGAGGCTGAGGGAAGGCTTCCTGGAAGAGGTGATGCCTGTGCGGAATCATAAAACATAAGTAGGAATTACCCAGGTGAAGAAGAGAGAGAGATGTCGTATGCAGAAGGAAAAGCATGAACACAAAAGAAAGGACGAGAAATGAAAGCTAGTGTTAGAGGACAGACAGGGGCCAGATCCAGGATAGCCCAATATGCTAGGTTATGTTATCTGGACTTGATGCCCGATAGGCAATGCAGAGCCATGGAAGGAAGTGGACCTGTCAGATTTGCTTGGAGAAAGATGACTGACTGCTCGTCCAACCCAGCAAAAGTGTTAATAGTGGCTAGCTTTTATTATATGATAGGCATCCGCACTTTTTCTCATATAGAGTCACGAATAGTGTGTGCTCTGTGATCTACACCATTACATTTTCATTGAAAGTAATATTGACCTCTTGTCCTAGGTGTGTTAGCATTTGTAAGCCCTCACAAGCAACCCAGAATGGTGTGGACTTAGGCTGTCCACCTGGCAGGAGGACAGAGCCCCAAGTAAGAGTGTCATAAAGGAAGGAATGAGCGGTGCAGCTGGGTGATCCCTGACGCCCTTCCAGCTCTAACGTTCTGATTCTTCCAAGGTAATGATAATTACGCACAGAATTGAAGTTTTCAAGAAAGAAAGAAAAAGTGAATTCTATTAGGAAAATACCTTGAGTCAAATTTAAGTCCCCAAGACAAAGCACCTCTATTAGTCACAAAGCAGGAACTGGCTTTAACTATAAATTAAGGAGCCCTGAGGACAAGACTTACATTTCCATAAGAAAGGTTTAGGAGAGCATTCAGGCAGCAAGGGTGGTGAAACACTGAAATGATGAACGTTTTCCTAATACCTTAATGGTGTTTCCCTTGTGGAAAAGAATGCAAAAGATTCTGCATCTCTCGATTTAGGATTTTATAGTGCCCTTTAAGATAAACAGAATTTCTCTTCATTCAGCCTCCATTGAACAAATATTTATTGAATGCCTATTTTGTGCTGGGCATTGTGCTGGGGCTACATTGATCAACAAACCCACTTTATTCCCTGAAGCAGGTAAAGCCCGAGTTTTGGGGAGTCCTGGAGAAGCCATTACCTTTTTTTTATCTTGGAGATTTTAAGTGCTGCCCCTATGAAGACAGTAATTAAACAAAACAACTTCTTGCATCCTTCACTGCTCCAAGAGCCGACATCTCTGTACTAGTCATCAATCCCATTGCTAGTAAGCACCACGGGGATGGAAAGATCGCCACCACATAGCTTTTTGCTGTGAATATGGTGACGAAACACTGGAGTTTTACAGTCCAAAAACTTTCCAGCTTACAAATCAATCGACAGAAGTAGAGTGGAGACTCCCAAAGTAAATCTTTTCTAATTTTTTTTGCCTTTCTCTATAATCCAGTGTTTCTATAGTTCTTAAGTAACAATTTAAGGGCAAGCAATGATTTTGCCAAAGCTTTGAAATGAGAATTATTGCTGCCTAAGCGTACCCGATGCCTTCTTCGGAAATTTTGAAAGAAGGTCTTATGTGCAATTTGATATGAAGGGGTTTTTTCTATGACCTTAGTGTTAAAAATCTGCTATGTTACTATGTTCTGTAAACTTGGAAAACAGAAAAGTAGGAAAAAGACTTGAGAAAGAAATAGAGAAAAAGAGATGTTTAAAGCAACATAAAAATGAGGGAGTGAAAAAGAGAATGCTCTGATTTGTTCCCAGTAACCTGGGGGATACAGTTCAGAAACAGTTCATCCTTCCGAAAATATTATTTCTGTCATGGCGCCAACCCAAGGTCAGGCAGGTCGTAGGTTATCTGCCACAGTTATAGAAAGATCTGTCACAAAGCAGAGCCTAGCCAACTACTGCCTTTCCTATGGTGAATCACAGTTTCCTTCATACTTGTCCTTACCATTCCTTTTCTTCTTTATCATTTTGTTATCTTTACTGGGGCTGCAGGAAATTTTGGTGTTTGTGTTAGTGACACAATTAAGCCTAGAATGATTGTCATTGGATTAACACAATTCCAGACCCACCAGATGCTCACTGCTTCTCACAGGACTTCTTATTTTACTTGTGGAGCGATTGTCCTTGAGACCTAGACAGACATGGACATAAGCCATAGGCCATATGCTAGAACAGCCAAAGGTGATGCATTCTCTGTGCTTACTGCTGTTGACTCTGGTTCCTGAGTGGCTAGATAGAACTGCCTTTCTGGCTGGCCAGAGGTAGCTACTCATGTGATTCAAAGAGCCAAAAAGGGCCCTCTGCCCAGGTTGCAGAGAACTTGTCACTCATTCCACTATTAGCAACGGTGTTAAACTCCAAACCCATGGTTTGCTCTGATGGTGTGCATGTCTCTGGGAAAGGTAGCTCATTAGCATCTTAGCATGATTTTTTTTAAATCAGACACCATATTTTTCCTAATAAGAATCTTGGCAACACTAGGCAATGGGGTGACTTCAGGACAAGAACCAAAAGGAGACTTGGTGATGCCAAAGCTGAATATTCCCCACCAGGAACAGGGAGATTGCCTGGAATAAAAGAGAAATCGTGGGTTTTGAGGTCAGAGAGATATTGGCTCTCTCACTGGCTTTGTGGCCTTTGGTCAGCTACTTTAGCCTCTCTAAGACCCAGGTATCCTTAACTGTAAAACAAAGATAATGGTGCGAACCACAGAAGGGGGTCATAAGGATGATCATGTATGTAAATCACTCAGCCAGTTCTTACCTCATAGAGTAGACACTCAAAATAATAGGGGTCTGCCCTCCCTCTTAGTTCCCTATGCAGGAAATCACATGATATAAGAAGAACTTCATATTTATTTTATAGTTGTTGCAGTTTATTCCTGAATTTTCTTAACCAGCTAGTGTGGGAGCAGAGTAAAGGGGAGGGTGTGAGTAGAACCCAGCTGCAAGCCAGCTTTCTGTACAACCCTTGCCAGATCTCTTAGGCACTTCTAGAGCAGGAAGCGGAGCAGCTGGTTCTCATGGATTCCACCAGGCCTGCAAGAGGTAGAAGTTGTTGGGACATTCTCTTTGACTTTAACACCCAATCCCATAAGGTGTGTTTGTTAAGAACAGTAATGAGATGATGGAGTGAGAGAAGGGAGACAGAGTCCAAATATCCCTAAAAAGCTAATATCCTGTATGACATGATTGGAGGAAGTAAGGCCTGTGGGCAGGTGACATGTGAGTCCTGGAAATGAGCATCGGTGTCCTAATGGTCAGAAAATTCTGTGATAAGTCAGGAAGAAATCAGGACGCTTATATAAATAATTTTATGCCTAACTGGTTGTCTCTTCAAATACCTGTGGGAGAGAGGAGGAAAAGGAAGAAGGAAGGAAATGAAGAGAGTAAAGGAAAGAAAAGAAGTAAAATCCAAACCAAGGTACAGGTAAGGATCAGGGCATTTTGCCTCCAGATCGTTGCTAACCTACACGGGCCATCTTAGAGCAAGGTAGGGCTTCCCTACTAGCTTCCATTTAAGGGGAGTTTACAATATGCCAGGCCCTGTGCTTATCACTGTACATACATCATTTTGTTTAATCTTCCTCACAGTTTTATGAGGATTTACTCTCTCTATCCTAACTTTACATCTGAGGAAACTGAGTCTTTAGAGGGATCGTGTAACTAGCTGGTGGCAGGTTCAGATTTGGAACAAGGTATGTTTAATTGCAAAGTTATTATAAAGAGCTTGTGGTTCAGTTTTTGCCTCTATTAATGATGTTTATACATCCTCCATCCTTCCTTCCATCCATCCCTCCATCCCTCCATCCATCCATCCCTCCATCCATCCCTCAACCCCTATCCTATTCTAGGTACTAAGCTCTAGGCATGAGAATTACCACAATGAAAAGAAGGAGTCCTCCTAGCTCCCTAGTAGCTGATAACCTAGTAAAGATCATAAACAAGTTAACAGGCTCTTCTTTCTTTATCTCCAGCAGAGAACCTTCATCTCATACTCTCAGTTGCCAGGAGTAGACCTAGACTCTTGGTAAAAGCTGGTGCTTAAGAGACAGTGAAAGATTCATTAGAGCACCCACTTCTCGGGGCAAAGCCACACACACAGGAAATGAACCACACTAAAACAGAAGTCAAATAGACCTAAAGCGATGTCTTAAAACCCAGCACTGAGCCATCCAGCAAAGCACTCAGTTCCTAAGAAAACATTTTTGTAAAGAAATACGAAGTCATACAAAGAGATGCAGCCTGAGCTTTTGAATCTGGAAGACATTGGTGGCTGTCTTGGAGCTTTGCATCTTTGCTCTGCCACTACTAACAACCACTGGCTTAGTTTATGCTTAGCTGATGGCCTATGCATGTTGTAAATTACCAACACCATTACCCTCTTACACACACACACACACACACACATGCATGCACGCACTTCTCTTTCCCCAGTTTCCCCAGTGCAACCCTGGATCTGCCACTCTCTTCTCTGACTCTTTCCTAGTACCTCTTTCCTCTCTCTTCCAGAGACTTAATCTTAATGCCCTCTGACTACCCAAATTCCCAGATGACCCTTCTCTACCACTTATGCATGGCCCTGATTCTTTCAACCCTTATCCTTGCACCCACCCCCCCCCCATTCGTTCAGTTCAACTCAACTAAGAATTAGAGAAACAAAACTACCTAATCTAATTCACACTTAAGTGTAAATGTCTGATGCCCAGTCCTTCATTCCAGCCTTAAAAGCATGGGAGTCATACAAATCTGGGGTAAATCCAGTTCATACACTTACCTGCTCATTGGCCTTGGGCAGAGGATTTCACTTTTTAGAGCTTCAGTTTCTTCATCTTTAACTCTTAGGTAGTTGTTGTGAGGATATGTATGTTGAGGGCTTAGCATCGTACCTAGCACATATTAAGTACTCAGTAAATAGTAACAGGCATTAGCTGTGCTTTGTTAACTACATCTCTATAAGAAGTTGTACCTGGGTTGCAGGATGTGGGTGATGTGTGTGCACTTTAGGGAACTGGGGCTCTCACCATTTCTCCTGAAGGAAGGAGAGACAAGCTCTGTTACAGAGAAAAGGGGCTTCCTAGTCTAAGACAAGGATATCTGGCCCCTGATTATCTCCTTGTATAAGCTCTAGCCTCTGGAGGTGGGCATTTTCTGCTGGTTAAAAGAAAATCTAGCTCAGTTCAGCAAACATTTATTAAATTCTTGCTGTGTTGTAGGCTCTGAAGAAACAAACAAGTCTAGGACACAGACCATGGGCCAAGTGCTAACAGCTTGTTGGGAGGCCAGTACACAGAAAGATCATGACAATACATGGTCGTAATGGCCATAGCAGACATACGAATGACTGTCGTCTGGGAACACTGAGATGAGTCCCCTAATCCAGATCAGGGAAGGTGACCCAGAGAAGATGAGCACTCCGCTGAGTCTCTTGTTCTTATAGATGTCAAAGCATTTTTTTTTCCTAAAATTCTAATCAAATGTGTTGTTGATGTATTACTCAGATATTCCCCCAATGTCCCAATCCAGGTATTTCAAAGGTCATTGGGGCAGCTTTGTGTCCTGCCTTCCGTGCCCTTTCAGTCTTCCAGATGAGCCTAAAAATGCTTGATTCCCCTCTATTCTAAGAGTGTCTCTGGTTTCTCTCAATTAATTACCAGGGATCTGATGTATTTATGTCCCATAACCACATAATGCTATAAAATTATGCCAACTACTTAAAATGGGTCAGATTAATTTAATACCAGCTTTCTTGGATCTCTGTCCTTGAGAGTAACACTAGAACTTGAAGCTTGATCATTTATCTGTAACATCCATGTCCTCTCCAAGGTACCATGCTGTCCTCAGACAGCTCTGATGGCTCAGGAGATTCAAGAGAGGGACCTAGAATATGGGGCAATGTATTTGTGTTGCATCTTCAGACAATGATGGAGAATCATGGAAAACAGAAGGACCACTTGGCTCATCCAGTCCCTAATCTTGCCATTTCCCTCAGCTGTAAACTCAGGGTCAAGAGCTCTTGGATTAGAAAGTTTTACAAAGTTCTCTGAGTTCTGTGAAACTGGGTGTTATGTAAATACAAGATACTGAATTATTACTCTGTTTGTTTCTCCTTTTAAGCCAGCACTTCATCTCTTGCCACGTGAGATATTTCGGAGGGCTGGTGTTTCAGGGCCCCGCTGTCTAATCTTCGTCCTCCAATACTTACTCATTGTGCAGATGTCATTCGAAGATTTGCTTAACACACAGAGACAGCAACATTACAGAGAAATCTTAGTTTGGGAGATGTTTCAAAGTTTAAGGAGTAAACAAGAAGGAAATTTATACTCTGGCCTTGGTAAACCCCCACATGCCAAACATGGATTTCGCCTTTATTAGAGTCTAAGTGTCTGTGGGAGGACTCTATAGATCATTGCTGAATATGTCCAGGATGTTCTTGGAGAAATTGAATTACAGTTCTTAATGATAGAAAAGGAAGCTTATGTATCACTGATGCGTTTTCTGGGGAAATTTCCTGAAATTAAAAAAAATCTCTGTGGGTGGTCTGTTGCTCACCCCACCCCCACCTATCTCCCACACTTTACCTGCCTCAACCCCTTCCCCAGACTAGCAAGCCAACAAAATCAAAGATTGCAATGCACAGAGCTTGTACAATTTTAAGCTTCATCAAGCTGTGGAAAAATCACAGAAGGAAACTGTTATAAGCAAGGAATTTATTGATGTAAAATCCACCACAACTAGACAGATACCATTTATCAATGCTCTTTTTGTGAGGAAAATGATGCCAGAATTATGATGTGGGGAGAGACTGATAGTGGAGCCAGATCCTCCTCACAAGATGCACCCCACTCTCAAGTTCAATTTTGTGGCTTTTTTTTTAGCACTAATGGTAGACCGTTTGTTTGCAACCAGAGAAGGGGTTGGTGGGGGGGGGGGGGGGGGGTCGGAAGTGGGGGGGGGGGGGGGGGGGGGGGGGGGGAGTAAGATGACAGCTTGGGGGACAGGAAAGCTTCCATTTCTCTCTTTATTCTATATGACCTGCTAGGCACTTCTTCAGGCCTTCTGAAGGCACATCCCAGACACACCTAGAAACACCTTCTGTGAAAATGGGCACTGTCATGTACTTTATCTTTAACATAATGGAGGTTGACGATATAACTGACCCATGGTGGAGTGAAGTGAAACCACATGTGGGCTGGATTGACCCTCCCTTGATCTAGAAAAGAAAAGTGCTATTTTCCAGCTCACCCTTGCATACTGAAGTCCTCCCGGAGCGTAGTTCTGTGGAACAAGGTTGGCAAGAAGTAGACTACTTTTCACCACACATGGTCTTGCTGCAGCTGTGTATCTGTCGAGGTCTAGAAAGTGGGCCCATGCATTGTATTCCTTTCTCTTGACATATAGTAAGGTAGTGTGTTGAAATCTTATATACTTGGTTATGATATCTTGCTGCATCTTTTCACCCTTAAATGTATAAAATTCCCTTTCCATTGACTCTCTGAGCATAGGTAAACTCTAAATGGAAGCCTAGCCCAACATTTCTGCCAGTTTCATAATCGTTTGTTTGCTGCTTATCACATTTGGGAGCCCCAAACCCTCCTCTATGGACAGACTAGTGTCTGAAAGGAATGGGTTTTCTGAACATCAGATGTACTCATTTGTTCACAGAGAACTCTCTCTACCTGAAAAGTCAGTTAAAAACGTGAAGCCCATAGTAGGTTTCCACTCCAAATCCCCAGGCCCGTGGCAGATACTGCTCATGGATCAAGAGACTTCACTGTGAGTCCACAGTCCGGAACTAGCATTGGCAATCTGTGTTTGTTATGGGCAACAAATTTTGCCAACCAGTTAGTGGAAGCTGGATTCTTTCACTTCTGGTGGTTGAGGGATCACGGTCACATGAAGAACTTGGTGGACATCGAATTCTCATCACTTTCCAGTCGGCTCTATCTGCCCTGTTAGTACTATCAATACCGAAAGATCATAGGGCCTATTCTTTATACTCTAAAAAGCCAGAGAGTGGCCAGTAGTTTGGCTGACAAACTTGTCTAGAATCTAAAACTTTGACAATGAGTCTCCCTCAGTGACTAGGGTTGTGGAATCCAAGAATGTAACTTGGTCCAATTCCCTCATTTTATCTGTGAAGAAAGAGAGGCCAAAGGTATTAAGTGACTTGCCCAAGTAGCCATGGCTAACAGAGCTAGAACTGAAAGTCTGAAAAGTAATGTTTCCCAGCTTCAAGCTCAGTATTTACCAAACAGGTGGATTCCAGAAACTCATACAGTGAATCATAATGTAGGATCTAGAGCCAGACTTCCTGAGTTCAAATCCTAACTCTGCCACTTACCCACTGTGTGTCCTTGAGCAAGTCACTTAACCTCTCTCTGTCCTTTGTTCCTTGTCTGTAAGATAAGGATGAAATATGCCTACCTCATAGGGGTTCTGTGCAGATTAGTAAGTTAATGTATGTAAAGCACTTATATGAGTGCCTAGTTATTGGAGAATAGGCTCTGTGTAAGAGTTTTCTAGTGCCAAAGATGCATGAAGAGCTGGAATCAGGTGACACAATAAGGGACCCAGTTGGTCAACAGTGGACATAATGTACTCTTCATTAGGATAAGAAAGGATTTCCTTATTAAACTGCTGAAAGAAGTTTTTATACTTTCTCTGTACTTCATTAACACTATAGTAATGAGTTGAGTATTTTATGTACAGCTAAGAAGATACCAGTTACCTCAGGTAGAAGGCTTTTATCCTTCCTGAAGATATGCATAGTGATCAATAAGAAAAGCATTCCTTACTTTTTGAGAGTGTGAAGGGCAGAGGGTAAGGGGTCAAGTGGGCCATGACAGGGAAAGAAAGAAAATAGCTGCATTCACAGAGCGTGAGGATTGTTCTAGCAATTTAGTACAAATGAATGATAGTCAAGAATTAGGAATTCAGTTGACCTCCATGTGACATGGGGTAGTAACCCTCTTCATGCTTTCTTGGAAGTCATATGGATTCCAGTGTTCTTATTCAGAATTTAGTTACTGGGTTGTCCCACTGTTTCTGTTTTCCTACTTGGAAAAATGGATAATGTGCTCTGAGGATCAGAGAGCAGCTAGAAAGTTCTCTGTGGCTTGAGGAATGATGGGCTGCATGAAGCTAAACTGTTAATTAGTATCATAAGTGTCACATAAAGCAAACAAGACTGAATAGAAAATAGTTCCTCTAATTTGGCGATAGTAATAGCGGTAATTCCAAGGAACCACAAATAGGGGAAAAAAAACAAAAAAAAGGAGGAACCCTGAAGACCCATTCTTTCTCCTGACCTCTCTCATGTCTGAGGAATGATATTATGACAACACTAATAATGATGGCAGCTACCATGTGGTATTCTGCTCGCAGCACCTGTGCAAGCTAGAGGCTAGCAGGTAAGCACACAGTGAAAAACACTGGAGGAACCACTTAGGATTGAATCCTGGATCTTTTATGGAATAGCTGTGTGACGTCGGTCACATTATTTCAGTTAACTCATATCTAAGATGGCGTGATAACAGTACCTATATCTTGAGTTGCCGTGAGGATTAAGTGAGTTAGCACACATGAAGTTCTTACAACAGTACCTAGTACATAAGCATCCGGTAACTATTGGGAGCTATTATTGCAGCTGTTGTCCCATTTTACAGATAAACAAGTTGATATTCAAAGTGGATAACTTACCCAAAGTTGTCAACACAAATGGAGGTAGATTCCCACCCTGATCCCCTGGAGTCCAAAGTTTGGGTCAGTCCGATTCTTTGACATCATGCTCACATGTCTCCTGCTTAACAAGCATAACTCAGGGATTTAGGGCAATTTATCAGTTCTATTCAGATCCAAGTGTGTTTAAAAATAGTGTTCCAGGGATAAAAGTGCTAGCAATAAATGAGCATCATGGATCATCAAAAACAAATGAGGGATTTAATAACCAATATAAATCCTAATATGAGGGTTTAAATGTATTCAGGCTTAGCCTGATAATAATCCTTTAACTCACCCTGAGATAACAAAACATCAAAGAGTAAAACATACGTTCTACTTGAAGAGATCTTTGAACCTAACTTGAAAAATAACTGTAGATCATTTTTGTGTGGTCACATAGGAAAACATTTGTGAAAGGCCTCACTCCTACTGCTCAAGTGAACACCCTTCAGGGCTGCAGAGCACGGGGCTGCTGCTCATCCTATGGATAGAACAGTTGGGTGAATGGAAGCGTTCCTGGTGTACAAGGAGCCAGCACTGTCTGCCACTCTGTGTGTGTGTATGTGTGTGTCCCGGCGCTGACGGAATTAATCACACATTGCATCAATAGCTCGCTGCTTCCTCTCCTAACTCCTCACTTATCAGACTCTGGACACTGAGACTGGGAGATCTCCAGGGCAAATGGCTCTATCTTTTGTTTTCCACCGCCAAGCCAGGTTTGAATTGAATCTGTGGTCTGATGAAACACGGTGGAGGGCCTGCTTGGAGCACTGTGTCGCCCTGTGCCATGGGCCTCTTGGAATTCTCACCAAAGCCTGGCATCACTTGGGATGGACAGAAAGGGAACATGCTGGGCATTCAGCTTTCAGCTGATGAGGCGTGTGCCATCAGCAGGGTCCTGAGGGCTGTGAGGTTGAACTGCAGTGAACTTAAGTCACCTTTGTCTCTGGGGCTTTGGCTGCCCACCGCACCTGTTTCCCAGGCTCCCTTACCCACCCAGAATTACATCAAGGAAAACAGAGAGGAGAGAAAACTGAATTTTCCAAGGACTTACTAGGCTTTCTACTCAATATTCTTTCCAGCCCTGAGAATGGAAATAAAGTAGAGTTCCCCAAAGGCATCATTCTTTCTTGCACCTCTTTCTGCCTGGAATAGCTTCTCTTTACCTCTGCATTTGCCTAGCCACCTCCTACTTACTCTTTAAGACTCAGCCCAGACACCACTACCTCCAAGAAGCCTTCCAGGATTCTCTCTCTTCCCTCTTGATTCCCGGTCTATATTTGTGTGCTTCCCTAACACCTCATGTTTATCTGTCTCACAGACTAAACTATGAGCCCCATGGGAATACGGTCTATGTCTGTCTCATTTATTACTCTGTTCCTTCACATAGAGCCTGGCCACAAAAAGTGCTCAATAAATACTAGTTGAATGAATAAATAAATGAATAGCACTTATTACAGTACCTTGTACTTGTCTCTGAAAGCCCTTAAGAGCGAGATTTTTTTACAGCTCTGTGTCTCCATCATTCAGCATGATATTGGTGCATAGTAGGTTTTCAACAAATGAATGCATGGCCGTAGGCACACATATGTTTATGAATGGCTTAATTTATTGGTAGAAGAAAAAATGAAGTCTACAAGACTGCAAAAACAATTATGATGAAAGGAAAGAGGAGACTGAATCTTGCAGGAGATACAATCAGATCTGTGGATCCTGACATAAAGAACTGACCTTCGCAGGCGTTTCACTTGCAGTGAAAACCCGTGAATATAAACGTCCAGAAAGGTTTCGGTTTACAACATAAATAAATGGATTAAAAACCGCGCAAGAGAACTGACTCAAGGGAGAGGGTTAGTTTGCTGGGGCTACTATGACAAATTACCACAAACTGGGTGTCTTGGAGCAGCAGAAATTCATTCTCTCATAGTTCTGGAGACTAGAAGTGTGAAATCAAGGTGTGGGCGGAGCCATGCTCTCTCTGAAACCTGTAGGGGAGGATCTTTCCTGGCATCTTCCTAGTGTCAGGTGGTTTGGCAGCCATCTTTGGTGTTCATTGGCTTGTAGATGCATCTCTCTAATCTTCCATCTTCACATGGTCATTTTCCCTCTCTGTCTCTGTGTCCAAATTTCTCCCTGTTATAAGGACATCAGTCATATTGGACATAGCCTAATGACCTCATTTTAAATTAATTACCTCTATAAAAATCCTATTTCCAAATAAGGTCACATTCTGATGTACTGGAAGTTAGGACTTCAACATATTTTGGGGGGAGGACATCATCAATCCATAACAGGGAGAAAGTCTTAGGCTTGTAGAGTTTTAACAACCAGTGCCACCTGCAAATCAACTAATAGATGGAGATCTTTATGGCCTGATTTAATGGATACCAAACAATTCCCTTAACCCCAAAATACTTGATCCCAAATCTTAAAACCCTTATATTCTACTTGGGATGATAACTAAAGAGAAACATTTAAGCAAATAGAATTGTTTCAAATCATAGGGTCTTGCCTTGGCTTAGAACAGCCACATGGTCAGTGTGGTAGGACACGAACAAGGACCAAAAGACAGTAAGTCCAATGACAGTAAGTCCAATAAACTGTTGATATGGGTTGGGAGGTGGGGAAATCCTTCCAGAAGCAGAAGGTCTCAAATCAGACCTTGAGGTAGGAACATGGAGAGCATTCCAGGGAGGAAAAATTGGAAGCAAATTCACAGATGCGGAAAAGAAAAATGGTGTGTTGGAAAGCTAACAAGTGGTTAAACCTGGAAGAAGCTCCCTCTCTTTAAGGGAGGTAATTCTGGAAAAGGAAGGGAGTTCATCTAGTGGAAGAACTTCAATGTGAGTTTGCTAATCAATTACGATGAAATACAGAAAAACTGGAATAAAAACCAAAAGGTAGTATTAGAGGGAGAAAAAGAAAAATGACAGATGACACTTGTATTGATGATCAAAGTCATTCCTTCTATGATCTTGACCACAAAGAGAACAACCCTGTGATCATTTTTATAGGAAATTTCCACCTAGAATTCTAAGTAAGCCAACTAAAATCTCAAATTCCTAAGGGCATAAGTGATTTTGCAGATTATCTAGCCTACTGACCTGTTTCTCAGGAAACTCATATCTGAATTATAGCAGCCAGCAGAAATTCTGTCTCATTTTATTGTGCTGTCACCCAGAAGACAGGGTGATCAGAAAATGGGAACAGAATTTACAAGTTTTAATTAAATCAAGCTGTCTGTAGGGAAACAGGCACATGGGTATTTCTTGGACACAGGGTGTCATAGAGAAGTGTTGGGGGTTGGGAGGGAAGGCTGAAAGACACTCTGTACCATTGGGCTTAGCTTTGGTGCCATTCTGCTGGTTGACATGCTCTGAGAAGGAAGTCGCTTTAAAGCAAATGGCATGCTATTAATGAGATAGTAAATGTATATCTTGCTGCAAGTACCATTTTTCTTCCAACAGCTATTCATTAATTTTTTTTTAAATAGCAAAGAAGATTTGACAAGAGTCATTTGCAATGTTGGTAACCTTGATTTTTTTTTTTAATTTTTTTAGAAATGATTTAGTAGGTGAGGCAAACTGGCATGGCTAAAACAGCAACTTTGACCACACTCTCCAGTGGAAATGAGCGCATACCATGTCAGGTGTTCAGTAATCTTGACTTTAAGTATTTTTATGGAGCTAAAACTTCATGCCAAGCAGGCTGACTTCCAAGAGAAGCATGGTTCTGAGCCATGCAAGCTACTCTTTTTCTAGAGAGTTCTGATTATCATGGTGCTATTTATCATATGTTCTTTTGGTTAATTTTTGGCCTTCAAACATTTTTACTCTTGATTGTCTAACGTCTCCTTTGATCTTTTCATTTGTTTTTCCTAGGCTGCTTTAAGGAGTTTTCTAAAACACAGAGGTTGTATGTGAGGGTAGCAAATCCATCTGCGATGGAGTGTAACTGCTTTTCTAATCTTGTCTGTCTTCTCTGTGACTCTTCATGATTCCCTACTCTGTCCTTAGTGACTTAGCGGGTGGAAGGAGTAACCTGAGTACCCTTCCCAACTTTGGAGAAATCACTTGTTTCTCTGAGCCTCAGCTGGCTTATCTATAAAATGTAGATCATATTGCCTGCTTTGCTTACTTGAGAGTTAGCAGGGTCAAACAAGATAGCATAGATGAACAGATTTTGTGAATTTCAGTCATATAAATGCAGGTGGTTATAAGCACCCCACTGCCTGTCTTCTGAAATTCTGCAGTACTCATGGTTCAGCCAAATAGTTCAGCATTTAGCTCATTACTATTACCTAACGTTGTTTGCTTCGTGTCCTGGGTGTTTGTCAGTTCTCCCCATCTTTGCTGAAAGCATGCTGAAGGTGGTGAGCGTGTCTCCCACTTCTTCCATATCTGTGCAGTGCTTAGCGGGGAATGCTTAAATGATAAGTTATGGGGGCATGTCACAAATGTCCTTTCCCTCAGTCTCCATAACCTATGGCTATAGGCTACTTAGTCTGACTCCCTCCAGGAAGAATTCTCACTCTACTCATTTAATCTCTAGCCTCACGAGAATCGTCCATGCATTTAATAAATATCTACTGAGTACCCAGTAGTGACAGTTCATGTTAGCTAATGTTTATAGAGTCCTTCATCTGGGCCAGCACTGTGTTTAAGCCCTTTACATAGATGTTCTCACTTAAACCTCAGAACAACCCTGTGAAGTGGGTATTGCTATTATTCCAATTTTAAATGTGAGTAAACTGTTAAGTAACTGCCCAAGGTTATGCGGTTAGAGAGTGGCAGAGCACAGTTCATTCACAGATCATCCCATTCCAGAGCCAAGGTCTTCTACGTTATGCCACATGCCACCCCAAGTAGCCACAATGTGTTAGGCACTGTAGTGGGTGCTGGAGGTATTCAGATGAATAGGTCAAAGCCACTGCTGCCCTTGTGGAGTACATAGTCTAGTGAGAGAGACGGACAAGTAGACAACTACGGTATAATGAAGATGAGCCTGAAGGAAGAAGAGAATGCCTTTAGGAGGAAAGAGCGTGCCATAGAGGGGAGAGTCTAGCTCTGCCTGGTGGGAGGGATATCGGAAAAGTATTCTGAGAGGAGTTGGATGGTTAAGATCCCACCTGACTGGCAGAGGAGTTTGCCAGCTGAGAAGAGGGGTACAACGCTGAGTATAGGGGTGACCTGAGATTAAATCAGAAAGATATATTCAGACTTGTTTGTGAAGCACATTACAGGCCAGCCAAGGATTTGAACCTTGCAATGGATGTTTTGTATAACCTTTATTTTGCAAAGTTTCTGTTTAAAAAAAGAGTTGCAAAAATAGTACACAGATATCCCTTATACCCATCCCCTCAGTTCCAGAATTATTGACATTTGGGGACCATTTGAGAATGATTTCAGGTGGTATCCCATTGTGTTTTAACACTTCAATATTTATTACCTAAGTGCAAGGATGCTCTTGTAAATAACCACAGTATAACCATCAAAATCAAGAAATGACATTAATTCAGAATCACCATCTCATCCACAGACTCCCTTCAAATTTTACCAGTTGTCCCAACAATGGGCTCTGTAGGTCCAAGATCCAATCCAGGGTCGCAGGTTGCATTTGGTTGTTATTTCTTTTTAGATTCCTTCAAACTGGGACGGTCTTTTCTTGTCTTTCATATCCTGGACATTTTTAAAGAGTACAGGCCAGCTAATTTGTAAAATGTCACTCAGCTTGCGTTTGCTTGAAGCTTCTTCATGATTTTTGAATTTTTGACAGAAATACCACAGAAGTATGCTATGTACTTCTTAGTGAGCTGTATCAGGATACGATGAATGGTGTTATGTCTCATTCATTCCCGATGATGTTAACTCTTATTATTTGGTCAAGATGGTGTCAGCCAGGTTTTCCACTGTAAAATTAGTAAGGATCTTGCACTTAATAATAGTAAATAACAAATAAGTAGTTAGGGGAAAGATAATCTGAGACTAATACCCTATTGCTCATCAACCTTTTACATACCAGCATTAGTATTCATTGGTGATTCTTGCCTGAGTCAATTAATATTATTATGGCTGACAAATGGTGACCTTCTAGAGTCTATCATTCCTTCTAGATTATTAATAGGCATTCTATTGTAGAGTAGAGCTTTCTCTTCTTATTTATTTATTTATGAATTTGTATTTTACTCAAAAGATTAAAATCTATTACTATCAAATCGTCCCAGACATGGCCAGTGGTAGCCCCTTCAAACTGGCCCCTGTGTCCTTTTGACATATTGACAAGTGGCCTATCATTTGTTGAGGACTTTCTAGTTTTCTGATACAAGAAGATGTTCCAGACTCATTTTTCATTTTCCCAACCCCTGGTCCAGCACCGTTTCCACAGGAGCTGCTTCCTTCATGGAGAATGGTTTTCAGAATCCAAGATATGGGCTCTGGATATACTTGATACTACTAGTATGTCATTGCTTCTAGGCCTCTCAGCAGAGCTAGCTGGGAACTATTGTATACATATGTGTAGATTTGTGTACACGCATTTATGTCTGTTGATACATCTATGTCTATGTAGGTATCTGTTTGTCTATCAAGAATCATGAGTTCACACTTGTTTCAATTCCAATCCAATTCCACAAGGTTTAGTCTAGTCTTCCCACTTTCTGTATTTGTCACTTCTCTGTCTGACAGTAAGAAATCTGGCTGCCATTCTCCTCCATGTATTTATGCATTTGTTCAATTCTCCCTGAAGGTTTGATTCCTGGCTACCCTGGTCCAGTGCTGAGCCCTGTCACATGCCAATGGACCACTCCCCACCCAGCCTCAGGCTAAAGTTCAGTCCCCACAAAGAGGAAGAAGGGAGGAAAAGCCACTTAGGAAGTTCAGCTCCAGGCATGCAGCGCCCCCTTCCCTCCACTCGTTGTACTGGACCAAAGCTGAGCCCTGGGCATCCCCACCCCACTAAAAGCTCAGCTCAGACTCTAATGGAGGTTTTTAATCAGAGAAAGTAAAGGGACTAGCTTTGCAATTAGAAGCTTCGAGCTGTGGATAAATGGGAAATTAGGAGATGTGCGGATAAATTAGGAGCCACTAATAATAGTCCAAAAACCTTAAAGTGGGACAGGGTCCTAGACAATGTCCCAGTTGGAGAGAGCATTCTCTTTGCCCTTACTTGGGCTTTCTAGAGCTGGCCACGCTCCATGGTGTCTGATTTATTATTGCCTGATTGCTGTCTACCTCCTGACCTCAGAGCCATTTTAGAGGAAATATCTTTGGGGGACTTTAAAAAATCATGGAATAGAAATGTCGAGTTGGAGGATCACATGCAAGTTTAAAGAATGCTTCTAAAAAATAACTGAAATTTACAACGATGTCCGCCTCCTAACAAAACCTGCATTTAAAATTTTGAGTAAAAAAAGAAGCCCTACTTTGCTGCAAAACCCAAGATAAGAGAAGCTTCTTAGGGCATAATAGCTTGAGGTGGGGAGAGTCTGCCGTTAGAAATTCTGTACATTTATACCAGCAACAAATAGTGACTTGCCAGAGGAAACGGCCATTACCTTCTCTGAAAGCATAGGGGAGAAAAACCTTGGCAACTCACATAATCAGCCCCTGTCCAAAGGAAGGCAAAAATTCCTCCTTTTGTGTTGCTAATACAAACACAAGCTGCTAAGAAGTGCTAACAACCATGGGTTCTTGATGCCCCACATTATCTCTGATGGTCACCTTTACAAAAAGCAAACATGTGCTTGGGGGGACCACACTCTGCCTTTGCCCATTTGGCTGCCAAGTCCCACTGCTGCTTTACTGAAATAACAATGCAAGTGTATTCATAACCCTGGGTGGCATCAGAGTATTTGTTTCTGTTATTTAGAAATAGATCTGTCATTTTGTCATTTGTCATTTTCTGAAGTTATAAGCACCAGGGATCCTAGAATTTGCATCTCAGATCTACTCTATACTGCAATATTCATCATCCTGACCCTAAGAAGAAGGGTAATATAATAATTAAGCATGCAGGAGCCAGGCCATCTGGGTTTGAATCCTGATTCTCTTGTTTACCAGCTGTGTGACTTTGGACAAGTTACTTGACCTCTCAGAGCCTCTGTTAAGTCACCTTGTAAAAGGGGGGAACTTATAGTACCTTCTTCATAGGGTTGATGTCATAAATGAGTTCATATATGTATCCCACATCTTGAGTGAGCTTAGCCCTGAATCCTGCTAGGACCTCTGCAAAAGAGGCTGGGATGATGCAGAGCTGGGGCTTATAAATCCACAGTGCTGGCCTCTGTGATAGGGAGCAGCCCCATTCTCAGCACCCATGTGTCCGAGTCCTGGTAGATGTGGATGTGAGGAAGGTGGCATTGACATCCGTATGAGACCTGGCAGCAGGCAATCTAGGCCTAGACTAATTAATCATCTAACTTCTCCAGACCTCAGCTCCTTGTTGTTAAAATGCAGATAATAATAGTACCTATCTCACAGAACTGTGGAGAGGATTATAGGAGACAATGCTTTTAAAGCAACTAACACAGAACCTGGCTCATTGTAAGCTCTGTAGAAATGTTAGAATCTCTACTGTTATTGGTGATAGTGTGTGATATTAGCTAGATTGCTATCACATCATGGCTTATGGCTCATAGCTAAGGGCCTCTGCCCAGCCCAAGGCCAGGGGATGGCTCGATCCAGGCAGAGTGACAGTACCACGGTCCAGTAGGCTGGGCTTTGGGCAGGACTCAAACACCATCAGGGACACAAAGTCAGAATTGGGAGACCAGCACTAAAATCTAAAATCCAGTTATAAAGACAGGCCAGCCCAAGTACACCTGATGCTGAGCAGGGGTCAGGAAGATTAATTCCAGCCTTGGAGAGGTAGGGGTAACCCTCTGTCTCCTGCCTGCCCTTGGTCAAGGGTCACTTGCTCAGGAGCTGGGCAGGCTCCAGCCTGAAGTGACAGAGCCTCAGCTGTGATGTGTCGGCTCCCAGAGCCTTCCCTGCAAACAGGCATTGACAAAAGGGACAAGAATGTGGAGAAGGGCTGAGAGGAAAGAAAGGAGTATAAAAAGAGAACACTGGGGGAGCCAGAGTCTCCCTAACAATTTGGCCAAAGGCCCAATTGAAGCTAAACACCTTAAGCCTAGAAGCTGAAGGAAACCATAGTGACCATGTTTACCATCCTCCTTACACAGGGCCACGATCCGTTAGCCAAAACCATTGGGGCAGCTGTGTTTTGGGATTCAGAATTTTTTCTATTTTAGAAGTATGTTAGGATTACTAAGACATAAATTGTATTACACCCCTAGTAAATTCTGGGCGAAAATCCTGTAATCCAACAGGCTAATATTGCTGCAGTAAAATGTGTAAGTATTTACACTAAGTGGGATGCAACCTATAAAGGCATCATGTCAATTCAGGTCCAGTGCTGTCAGCAAAGAGTTTGCACCACACCAAAGAAAACATTGTGGTGTTCAGAGCTTTGGGGACTTTGGAATTGGTGGTGGCAGTTGTTGAGTGGACACAGCTGAGATGGGTGACCAGCCAAAGGTGCACACACATTTCCCTGGGGCTCCACTCGTTTGTCGCCTCATCCTTACGGGCCGTCTGCTGCGCTCCAGGCACCGTGCTAGGCACTGAGGTTACAGGGGTGTACTGGTTTGCTAGGGCTGCCATAACACAGTACCACAAATGGAGTGGCTTAAAACAACAGAAATTTATTCCCTCACAAAAACCAAGTCTGAAATCAAGGTGTCAGCAGAGTCATGCCCTTTGGATACCTGTAGAGAGAGCGCTTCCCTGCCCCTTCTGGCTTGCGGTATTTGCTGGCAATCCTTGACATTCCATGGTTTGTAGATGCGTCACTGCAGTCTCTGCCTCGGTCATTACATGGCACTCCCCCCGGGTGTCTCTCTCCCCTCTTATGAGGACAGTTGTACTGGATTAAGGGCCCACCCTGCTCCAGTATGACCTCACCTTAAGTGATTACATCTCCAATGATCCTATTTCCAAATAAGGTCACATTCTGAGTTACTGGGGATTAGGAGTCTGACATATCTTTTTGGAGGATACAATTCAACCCATAACAAGTGATAAACCAAAACAGACACAGCCCCATGCTCTCATCAAGATAATTAACAGTTGAGCCGGGTAGTCAGATTACAAGGGCATTGAGCACAGCAAAGGAAACAATCAACAGAGTAAAAAGGCAACCTATGGAATGGGAGAATAAAGTTGCAAACCGCATATCTGATAAAGAGCTAATCTCCAAAATATACAACTCAATAGCAAAAAAAACCCCTAATAATTCAATTGAAAAATGGGCCAAAGACTTGAGTAGACATTTCTCCAAAGAAGACATAAATGGGTAACAGGTATATGAAAAATTCTTGATGTCATTAATCATCAGGAAATGCAAATCAAAGCCACAATGAGATATCACCTCACACCTGTCAGGATGGCTATTATCAAAAAAATAACAGACCACAATTGTCGGTGAGGATGTGGAAAAGTCCGAACCCTTGTGCACTGTTATTAGGAATGCAAAATGCTAGAGCCACTGTAGAAAACAGTATAGGGATTCCTCAAAAAATTAAAAATAGAACTACCATATGGTTCAGCAATCCCTGTTCTGGGTATTTGTCTAAAAGAACTGAAGTCAGGATCTCAAAGAGATATTAGCGCTCCCATGTTCACTGCAGCACCCACTATTCGCAATAGCCAAGATGTGGAAACAAACTAAATGCCTATCAGCAGAAGCGTGAATTTAAAAAAAATTTTCTATATGCCTATGGTGGAATATTATTCAGCCTTAAAAAAGAAAATTCTACAAATCTGTGACAACACAGATGAACTTTAAGGATATTATGCTAAGTGAAATAAGCCAGTTACAGAAGGATAAATACTGCTTGATTCCACTTACACGAGGTGTCTAAAATAGTCAAATTCATAGAATGGAGGGTGGTTGCCAGGGGCTGGAGGGAAGGGGAAATGAGAAGTTACTAATCAACCAGCGTGAAGTTTCAGTTAAGCAAGATAAGTTGCAGAGATCTGCTGTACAAGAGTGTGACTAGAGTAAACGGTATAGTAGGAGAATTTTACCCAGCTGATGGCTTTCTCCCTGAGAATTAACCTTTCTAATGAAGGCAAAAAGATGAGTAAAAGTCAAACAGGCAAAGTGGAGGAAGAGCATTATTGCCCTCACCCTCTGATGCCTAGACCAGAGCTCCTCCCCCGTCAGCACTGGACTTATACAGAAGCCAGGCCCCAGAATCCGAGGAAAGGCCTGTAAGTGTCTCACAGGCTGCCAGCCACAGCCGCTCTTGTCCCCAGGCTGGCTCCCTCTGGCCTGTAGTCCCTCCCTCAGGAACAGCCAAAGGTACAGAATGCAGGCAGGCGGCTATCAGCAGCCGGTCAGCCCCAAGGCTCCCAATTGCAGCCTCTACAGAGGGGAGAAGTCGAGGTGGAGTTTCTGTTTTCCCTTTTCTGACCAAAGTTGATTCAAATACTTTCAACCCAGAATCAGCAAAGTGCTTAATACACAGATAGCTTCCGCTGACCTCCTCTCTTGAGAATGTAGTGTATTTTTATCATGGGTAGGCAGATATGTCTGGTTGGTGAGTTTCTCTGAGCAGTGCTGAAGTGGCCTCATGCCTGCCAAAATGCTTCTGCTTCAAGGTCCCAGGGACTGAATTTCTGCCAGAGGTGGGGACAGAAGAGGTGTAGAGTCTATACAATGTCAAGTTGTAACCTTGGCACAGCATTCGCTGTGTAGACAGCTCCTCTATGAGACAGAGGGGTCGTCAGCGGTGGCCATGGTTGTTGAATTTTATTCTACCCCCACAACATTTTAGTGTTTCACTTAAAAGTGGAAAACCATTCTTTTTTGAAGCATAACAGAAAGAAAAGTGCACAAATCCTACATGTAGGGCTTGGTGATTTTTCACAAAGTGGATCCAGATCCAGCAGCTGGATCAAGATCACATCCTGGAAGCCTTCCCCTCATACGCCTCTTCTAGTTTCTGCCCGCCAAGCATAGCCACTCTCCTGACTTCTAACAGCATAGATTAGTTCTGGTTTTTGAGCTTTATATAAACGAAATCACAGTATGAATTTTTGCACTTGTGGCTTTCTTCACTCAATTTTATGTTTGTGAGACTCATCCTTGTAGTTTATTCTCATTGTTTTATAGTATTGTATGAATATATCATAATTTTTTATCCATTCAACTGTTGGTGGACATTTGGGTTATTCCCTGTCTGGGCTATTATGAATAGTGCTGCTTTGAATATTCTTTTTTGTTTTGTTTTCTTTTTTTTTTTTTTTTTGAGGAAGATTAGCCCTGAGCTAACATCTGCTGCCAATCCTCCTCTTTTTGCTGAGGAGGACTGGCCCTGAGCTAAGATCCATGCCCATCTTCCTCTACTTTATATATGGGGCGCCTGCCACAGCATGACTTGACAAGCAGTGCTGGGTCCACACCCAGGATCTGAACCTGCAAACCCTGGGACGCCAAAGTGGAATGTGTGAACTTAACCGCTGCACCACCAGGCTGGCCCTGAATATTCTTGTATATGTCTTTTGATGAATATATGCACATTTTGGAGGGAGACTATATACTTGTATTGTTACTGCACAAAATTGGAGTTCTCTTGCCCAAGGCAGTTAGCCAATTAATTAGGGCATCGGCCTTTGTGAAAAGACATCAGCTTTATTCTTCAAGGTGGGCCTGCAGGGAGACAGGGAGTGTGTGCCCTCAGCTCTGTCTCCCCAATTCAGGATTTGGGGTGAAATTTAAGAGGTTAGGGAGAACAGGCTGGCATGTGGAAATGCTGATGGGACAGGTTTTGATTTGTGGGCTTCAAGCATTTATGGTAAGGTTCTAAAGATTTATGACAGGATTCTAAACATTGATGAGGTTCTAAACTTTTGTGATAGGGTACTAAACATTTATGATGAGGTGGGGGAAGAATTTTAACACCGGATCTTCCTGAATGAGAGACCCCTCACTTCTGCTGAGTCCGACTTTCAAGTTCTAGTCATGACTCAGTCCTTTGGTTCCACAGTCCTTTCTGGTGAAAATTTCTTCTTCTGCACATGCTCTGGCTACATGACTTTGCACGTTTTCTGAAAGACAATTCTTAATCACTCTGTTGATAAGAGACGGAGCCAGTTGAACTGGTCCTCAAGGGCTCATGGTTACACTATTAGTTGTCTATTGTTGCATAACAAATTTCCCCAAAACCTAGGAGCTCACAACACAAATAAACATTTATTACCTCTCACAGTTTAATAAGTGAGGAATTCAGGAGCCGCTTAGAAAGGTAGGTCTGGCTCAAGGTCTCCCATGAGGCTACAGTCATCGGAAGGCCGGACTGGCTCCAGCAGATCTGCTTTCAAGGTTGCTCACTCACATGACTGGCAAATTGGTACTGACTGTTGGTGAGCAGCCTCATTTCCTTTGCATGTGGACTTACCTTAAGACGGTCTGAGTGTCCTCATGACATGATGGCTGGCTTTCCCCAGAGTGAGCAGTCAGAGAAAGCCAAGCGGAAGCTATATCCTTTTTATGGTTAAGCCTTGGGTGTGACATAGCATCACTTCTGCCCCATCCTGTTCATTACAAGCGAGCCACTAAGTTCAGCCCATACTCAAGACTCCATCTTTAGAAGTGCAGAGTTGCAAAGAATGTAGGGATATATTTTAAAACCAAGAACCCACAACATTTTAAAGCTTGGAATTAACCCAAGCTAGGGATCTAAAAATAAGTTTATAGAAATTCACACAAGGATCTAAAAGAAAAATATTCAATCCAGCCTCCGCTTCTATTCTTAAAATTCTGTGAATGTTTATAGGACAATGTTCAAGAGGCAGCATGGTATAATATAAAGTACAAAGGCTTTGGAGCCAGACACACCCAAGTTGAATCCTGGAGTCACTACTTATTAATTATTGGTACTTGGGCAAGTCAGCCTCTTGGATTCTAAGATTCCCTCAACTGTAAAATTGGGGAAATCATTAGAGCTTATCTCCTGTTGTTGTGGAGGTAATTAAATGACATAATGTGTGTAAAGTGTCCTGTATGATGGTAGGTCCCTTCCATTTGCTAATTTATCAGGAAATTATTAACCATATACATCAACTCTCTAGAAGGTGCTATGATGAACCCTATGAGAGATACAAAACTCAGACACAGACCTTGCCTTCAAGAGGTTTATACTCCAGTAGGGCCTTTGACAGGAAAAATAATTGTAATACATTTGAGAGAATGATCAGTGTCTGGAGTGGGTATGGATACAACCCTTTAGCTATAGATCAAATTTGGAGGTATAGAAATGGAAGAAATTTTGAGGGGAAGGAAAGGACAAAAAGTATTCCAAATTAGGAGTAACAGCTTGAGTAAAGACAGAACTGGGAACCCAGGGGGCATGAATTTGAGAATAACAAAGTAGTTTGCTACAGATGTGGCTTAAACATAGGGTGAATGAGAGGAAGCCAGCCCTGATAGTCTAGTGGTTAAGATTCTGTCCTCTCACTGCCACGGCCCGGGTTCATTTCTGGTCAGGGAACCGCACAACCCATCTATTGGTTGTCATACTGTATTACTGTGGTGCTGAAAGCTAAGCCACTAGTATTTCATAACCCCTAAAGGGTCACCCATGATGGACAGGTTTCAGTGGAGTGCAAGAAGGTGAGAAGGTGGCACAAAAAGACTGGGCAGTGTTCCACTCTGCTGTACTCAGGGTCACTAGGAGTTGGAATCAACTTGAGAGCCCTAACAGCAATAGATGAAAGGAGGTAGTGGAAATAGGGGTTAGAAAAGTAGTTACATATCAGAGTAGCGGGAAGAGATTGAGGGAGTATACACTCAATTTAACAGTCTGACAAAAAACTTTAAGGCCACAGATTTTTTTAAACCAATTTTCAGGGTTAGCTAAGGAAGGTAGGCTGGCCTAGCTACTGAAGGATGTACTTGCCGTGTTTTTCTTGGCTAACTCCTATTTGTAGAATTTTTGTGCCTCACATTGTAAACAGAACTTTCTAAAACTGATCATTAAAGAACACTTCTGACTCAGAGCCCGAGCAACTGAACTTTTTCCTTATCATTCCCATTGTGGAGGCTGCAGCAACAGGGAAACGCAATGGGACTGTTTTTACAGGGTCTTAGCTCACTCTGTGTACTTCTCAAGACTTGGTTGTTTGGAATGGCCAGTTCCTGCACTCTGCTCATCCATATGTATTTGACTTCTACTTCCAGATAATGAGCCATCCTCTCCACCTATTTCCCCTCAAGAAGACTGATCTGTTTAGGAACCTTCACTTTTGTTACATTCTCCAGTCCCAGGCAGTGATGATATTTATACATAAGACAGAGACATTTCTGTGCTATGATGGAAGTTTGAAGGAAGTTGGAGCCAACAACCTTTCACTTTGAAACCAAAGAAAAACAAGCACAAATTTTCCAGTCTTGCTAAGAATGAGGACTAGAGAAATTAGCAGAAAGGCTTCTTCTAGACCCACTGTTCAATATGCAGTGCCCAAGCTTTCATGTGCTCAGCCTATGTCTTATGTAGCATAACCCCCCACTTATTTTGATGAAGTTTATATGTTCCATCAAAATAGACATGATTGTGACCATTCTTGATAATTTTGTGGGTAAAATTGGATGCTCCATTTTATCACCTTCTTTGCTTTATTCTAAATGAATTCTAGAACATGAAAGGAGAGGATGGGTTCTAGGCTTGGGATAAAAATCCCAGCTAATCTTGTGTTGAAATTGTCCACATTCCCAGTTAGGCGTCTTTACTCCATTAGCAACACATGACGTCACAGGAAATGTTCTCTGCACAGGTGCTCAAGGTGTCCTCTTTCTCTCTGATTTCTTCCCAGGTGGGAAATTGGCAAGTGGAGTCCATGCAGTCTCACCTGTGGGGTTGGCCTGCAGACCAGAGACGTCTTCTGCTCCCACCTACTTTCCAGAGAGATGAATGAAACAGTAATCCTTGCTGATGAGCTGTGTCGCCAGCCCAAGCCCAGCACAGTACAGGCTTGTAACCGCTTCAACTGCCCTCCAGCCTGGTACCCTGCGCAATGGCAGCTGGTGAGTTCCAGAGTTACTCACTATTGGAGTTTGTGTTTGCAGCAGTGATTCTGGACAGGGGACGGTCTCTTGGAGTAGCTTTGTCCCTTTAGAGGAATATTCAAAGTCTATTCATCCCTCCCTTCTTCGTACTGCCCCAACCGTCCTCAAATCCAGATCTTTTCATTACAAATACCACATTCTTTCTACTGTGGCACACGAAGTAACCTCCAAAAGCAACTCAAATGAACCATCTATTAACCTGAGCCTATTCACTCCAAAGTTTTCACCAGGCTAAGAAAAAATTTAAAAAATAAGGACCAGGGGTGGGTTTTCCATAAAATTAAATTTGTTCTGAATTCGTGCCCTTTCTAGTTTTTTGCTAATTAAAATTCTAAGAGATGAAAATACTAGCCACTGATTTTTCATTCTTTTTTTAAACATAATTACTTAGTCAAAAAAAGTTAGAAATCCTGAGTCAGTTACAGACTTCTAAAATTTTCCTTTATTTTCTATGAATTCCAAAAGCCCCAGAACTATTATTTGGAAGTAGCGGTTGGCAAACAGCAGCCCAAAGCCAAATCCAGCTCACAGCCAGTTATTGTAAATAAAGTTTTATTGGAACACAGCCACACCCATTCTTTTATATACTGTCTATGGTGGCCTTTGCACTACAAGGGCAGAACTGCATGGCTGTGATAGAGACCAGATGGCCCACAAAACCTAAAATATTTACTCCGTCCTTTCACAGAAAAACCTTGCTGACCCCACTCTAAAACATCCATTATAATAATACAAACACAACTATTTTATCATAAATCCTATTTAAAAATTAATATATATTTATCAAACTTTAGTTAAATAATCTTTTTGCATGCCTTTAAAAAACACAGAAGGATTTTAGATTATTTGGATAGAATCTCATTTTGCAATTTTCTCTCCATTAGGATATCAGATGTAGCTTTAAAGTGACAACAGTGGTCGCAAAAAGTAAACCTGAAAGGTGAGGGGGGCATACATCCCCGTTTTACTCAAACAGTTTTTCGCTCTTAAAAGTGACTCAATTAGAATGATAAATTATATGGTCATCCGGCTGAGAAGGAGAGAACATAGCAGCACCCTTGCCTCAGTGCTAAGAGAGGGGGCTGCCATTTCCACACATCTCCACGCTTTCTCACAAGCAGTTGGCAGAGCGCCTTCCTTCTCCTTGCCCATCTTGGGGCTGTGATTTCATTAAGTGCCCAAAGAATCAAATAGTAATGAGTGAGCAAAACGCTACAGTATAAAGCGTCCAGACTATGTATTTTCTTTTAGAGCTTAAATGTATCTGGCTAAGTTCATAAATTCCATGCTACTGTGTCATGGTTTTTGGAAGTCATGAGAATGTAATATGTTTTGAACATCTATGTACCAGTGTTCGGTTAAGAAATATATATTATTTCACACCTAATTGAAGATAATCCTTACAATAATCCAGTGAAAAGTAGGTTTTATTATCTTCGTTTTAGGTTTGAGGAAATTGAGGCTCATACAGGTTTCAAATTCAGGATTCCCATCAACCCAGTTTTGTGTGATCATTTCCACTATACCCCGTTGTCAGAGACTACTATGGCTGAAAGGACCCTCAGGGATTATATATAAGCCCCTTTGTTTTACGTATGATGTAACTGTGGCCTTGATATCACCTTGCCCAAGATCATAAAGTCTGGTCCAGAACCCAGATATCTTGATCTAATGCATTTATACTGTCACCTTTAACTGGAATGAATTCCTGACCTTAAACTGAACCACTAACTCATGCCAACCCTGAGAAAAGACCCAGAATCAGCTCAAATCAACCTCCAACGTTGTATTAAGTCCCTATATTATTAATTTGTGTTGCTGTTTGGTACACAGTAAGTTCTGGATAAACTGTTTATTGGATGACAAAATGAATGAATAGATCAAGAATACTGCCCCACATGCCCTGGAAATTCCAACTTTATATCTTACTGATAGGTTTGTTTCATGGTTATAGGTCCTAATGTTGACCTGGCAGTGAAACTTAGTGAAACGCCACCTCTTTTCAATAGCCACACATGCTGCTGAATAATGGCAGTGACCTATGATGTTTTTTTTTAGTTTTTAGAGCACATCCATATACATGACCTTTTTTGGTCTATTGCCACTACCACCACCCCCATGCCCAGTGTCCCTATTTGAAAGAGTGGATTTCCAAAGTGTCAATTGTTCTTCCATTTTCCATCTACATTAGGCTGGTTAAGACATGAATTTATTTCAAAAACTTTTTCTATTTCCTTCCATTAGGGGGAAGCTTTTGAGGATGAGTCAAATTTAAGTCCATTTTACAAATCAGGAAACTAATAGCAAACAGTTTGTTGAAGCTTATTCAATGAGCCACTGACTACCATTTATTAAGATCTTTAAAAAGCATCTTCTTTCATACCCAATACGTAATGATTGTGAAATATATTCAGACATAACAAGAAATAAAGAACAAGGAAGCGAAAGCCACCAGTGATTTTATCCTCTAGATAAAATCCCTTTAAGCATTTGGGGCATACAGTCTGTTTTAAGAATCCTTGGCCACTGTTAGGAATCTCTCTAAACCTAGAAGAAACAATAGCCTATTCTTATTGCATTATCTCCTAGAATCCTTCTTCTTTAATCAGGCTTTGTTAGGTAAAATAAGCTATTACTGACCACTTGTTAAAAGAGAGGAAGTCACTGTTTATGCTAGATGGTGAAATAAGTCAAGAGTAACTTAGGTGTCTCCAAGCTAGTTGGCTGTCATCTTAGGACACCAATTAGTTAAGATACCAGCTATTGACTATCCATTTGCCTGGTTGGCCCTCCGCTTCCTTGGCAGTCCTTGTTGGGACAAGGGAACCTGCTGTGCACTCACATGGTCTTCTCCATTTAGCTGCTTCCATCTACTGGAGGATAGTGCTAAGGTCTCTAATCCTTCAACACCCAGCTTACAGTCATTTTTCATATGAAAGAAAGGGAGATGGGGCATCAAATTCTTCATTTAAAGGGAAGCAGATAACAACCCTGATAGATATTGGCCTGTTTGAAGAGAGAAACTCCCCATTTTTGCTGTTTGAACACTGGGCTTCCGCTGACCTCATGCATTTGCTTTTCCTCCTGGAAAAGAAAAGCGTAAATTACATGAATTGTCGTTTGCCAGATAAGGAATGCAACCTCCTTTGTCCTTTATAGAGCATTTGCCTGACAAATGGGAAATGGCCAATATTTGCACATTCTGCAGTTCTGGAGAGGACTAGCCTGGAGTCCAAGTATTTACGTTAAAATTTTTATTTTAGAAACAATTAGGCAGAAATGAAGCAAAAATCCTGGCTTTGGTTTAGGGGGCCTTCTTTATTTCAGTTCTACTTCTTAATACTGCATCCCTTGGCTTTTATCTCTGGTCTTGTGTGAAAGACATTTAATATTTATCTTTATCAATTTAGTTTTAATATCTTGTTGGTTTGTGTTCAGTTGGCTTTTGAAACACATATTTAGTAATTAGTCTGCTGAATCTTCTCTAGTTTATTAAATACATGCACTCAGCAGCAGCAGCATCTTTGGTTGTTGGCTATATATCACTTTTTAGACACCTCACAAGGGTCATATCATGCTGGTCTATTACAGCCCCATGACTGAGAACCACTTTATGTATCTCATAAGTCAGTCTGAGATATTTTGATCAGGATGGTCTTCTGCTGGGATTTTTTTTCAGTGACTCTCCATTGCCATAAAAAATAAAAAATAAAGCCACGTGGCTTAGTCAGGGCTCATCCCCCTGCCCCTCTGCCCCTGCCCATCTCCAGTCATGGTGCTCCCATCGCTGCTTTACCTTCCTATCTGCACACACTTCTCCCTGCCCACATGCAGTTCCCCTCACCCCTGCTTGTCAAATTGGGCAGGAGTCTTACCTCTTCTACCAGGACTCGTCTACTGTCCTCCCACACTGAAGCCACATGGTCTTGATGATCAGTGCTGCTCATTTAGCCGTCACATACCACCTCACCTGGACAGGCATTCCCCTTGGATCTTCTGAGTTAGACCATAATGTCCATGACGGCAGAAACCAAGGGAACTTCTCATTTTAATAAGAGCAGCCCTTACTATGTATCAAGCACAGCTCTAGGTACTTTACATATTTAATTCACTGAATTCTCACTATCCTATGTGATAGTTATTACTATTATCCCCATTTCACAGATGAGGAACCTGAAGACCTGAGAGGTTAAGATGAATTCAAATTTCATGTAATACAACTCATTCTACTGCTCTTGCCTTTTCCCTTTTAATCGCTAAACAACCCTGTGAGGAAAGAAGGCTCAGAGAGGTGGCACTGGCGCTGGGTCACATAGCCTGTAAATGGAAAACAGGGTCTGGAGGCTTCAAACTCCATTCTCTTTTCCACTGTGCCATGCAGCTTTCCCAAGACCTCTTTACCGTTTGCTCTAAAGTATTAAACTGTGAGGAAATCTGATACCAGCCCTAAAATCAGCAGTTTACATAAAACTCGGTATTTGTTGCCTTATCCAGGGCAGTTAATCTGTGGCTGTTCCCTGTTGCTGCTGTAACAAATCACCAAACATTTAGTGGCTGAAAACAACATGAATTTACTATCTTAGAGCTCTGGAGGTCAGAAGTCTGAAATTAGTTTCACTTGGCTGAAATCAAGGTGTTGGCAGGCCTGCATTGCTTCTGGGGGCTCTCGGGGAGAACCCATTCCCTTCCCTCTTCCGGCTTCTAAAAGCTGCTTGCTCCTTTGGCTCACGGCCCCTTCCTCCATCTCCAAAGCACTCCAACCTCTCATCCTCTCCTTACATCCTCTCCCTCTGACTCGCATCATCCTGCCTCCCTTTTATAGGAACCATTGTGACTACATCAAGCCCACCTGGGTAATGCAGGCAATCTCCCCATCTCGAGATGTTTAACTTAATCAGATCTGCAAAGTCCCTTTGACTGTGTAAGGTAACATGTTCACAGGCTCCAGGGAAAAGGACATAGATGTCTTTGGGGTCATTCCTCAGCCAACCACAGTCTGCTATATTGTGGGCTAAGCTTTAGTCTCTGTTAGCACAAGGTCCTTGAGATTAGCAATCTACCTTCTACTGCCACTCTCCTTGCTACTCTCTGTGAATTTCATATGCATCAATCTTCTTTCTTTATTTGTTTTCATTCTAAAAAATAAATTTAAAAAGAGAAATGAGAGAAAAAGAGACAGGTGCTGGAAGGGTTAAATTGATATGAATTACAGAGTCCACTATGAAGCATAATTTATATTTCTCTATATTGCTTATGTTTTATGTTAAGGATTGTGTCCACCAACTGTACACACATATTGCACACATCTGTGCAGAGACGGAAACAACAACAGCCCCTATTTCCTTCGTGCTTAAAGCTCTGATTATGTGGCCATTTCCCCGTAAACCATTTTTTTAATCAGGGTTACAATTCAAAATACCTGTAGGTTAGCTGTGTAAAAAGGTATCTGAGAGAAGAGTCCTTGCTGGTAATATTAAGAAAAAAGAGAATTTTAATGATAACTCTAAATGCTTGAGAATTAAATTTTTCGTTTTCTTGATTTTATACACACACAGAAAAGAATGACTTTAGTCTGGATTAGAGGGCTGAATTCTGGCAGAAAGAGTTGATCTAGTCATCAGTTTTGTTATATTCCAGTGACTAAAATATAAATCCTGGTAAGTTAGAGACCATGTTTATTAAAAATGCTGTATCCTGGGAGAAAAAAATCTATTATGATTTTTATCTATTTTTGTAGCGTATTTTATAAGGAAATGGACTACCTTTAGAAACAACAGCAAATGTAAGCAAAACAGAGATCAGAAGTCAAAATTCACGAGTTTTTTTTATTTATTAGTTAGCAGACAACTCTTTGTAATAGTTGCTCTGAAATTTAGTGGGTGTGCAACCCATGCTTCACATACTAACAGGAATATTAAACCCAGAAGATACGTTGCACACTTCTTGGACTTCCAGGGTTAAGAAAGCTTAGTTGATATTAGATGAACAAGGTAATTCAAATCCACAAAATGGTTGGGGTAGAAATTCTGTTCTCATTTTAATCATTTTGTTTAGTGAGATTCCAGACCCCCTTTTCTTTGTTTCTCTGAGCCTTAATTCAGTTCGGCTCACTCTCAACCTCTGTTATATACCACCCACCGCCTCTAACGACCTTTTGAACCTCTCAACCTCGTGTATCACAAAGTTACCTCAAAGTCCAAAGGTCTAACACCAAGCTCAGTAACATCCTACCTGCCACCTTCCCCAGCAGACCTGGTCTTTCTTCAGGGATCCTGTGGTTTGGGTGACAGCACCATCCAGCCTCTTCTGTAGCTAGAATCTTCCGGGGCCATCTCAGCCTCGTTTGTCCTTCACACTCAGCCAACACCTGGATCTGGTTGATTCTACCTCCTATATTCTCACCAACACCAACTGCTCTCTTCCTTTCTAATCCTTCTCCCATTGTGTTGGTTCCAGTCCTCACAACTAAGCAAACCATTACAGCCTTTACTTGGTCTCCCTGTGTTGTCTGGCTTAACTCTCATCCAGTGTTTCCCAACCTGGTATTGATGTTTCTTTACTACAGGCCATCTGTTGAGCCCTTAAAATAGTAATATGTGCTGAGAACCCCCAAATAGGTCTGAGGTATACAGTGTTATTTAGACTGTTTTGACCAGGAAGCCCTTTTCCCATGGCATACCCATTAGCATCTCACAGGGCAATAGTCTTTGGGACCCATTGGTTTGTGCCGCCTGAGTCATTTTATGCAAATTAGATCATGTTACCGCCTACTTTAAAACCCTTAATGACACCCCAGGGTCTTAAGATTAAGTTCAAATTATGTCTAAATCCCTTTACTGTCTGCCCCTCATCTGGCTTCTCAGTCTCATTTCCCAACTACCGTTCCCCGTGAAGCCTGTGCTCCATTTTCCTCAGGGCTTCTCAGAGTTATTTAACATGCCATGCCCTTCATAGCCTGGTCTCTGCACACATAATCTGATGCTCCAACCCTCCTTATCTCCCTGGCCAGCCCCTGCAGTGTCATTTCCTCTGTAGAGCCTTCCCAAATTTTCTGGAAAGACTGAATTGTGCTCTCCTCTATATTGTCTCTTTGTGAACTGATCATATTTGACAGTCATTTTTTTCTTCCTGACTGCACTGCAAATACTTGGGGTATAGTAACCATTTATTAATCATCTTAATCCCCAGCACCTAATACAGTGCCTGGCACTCAGTAAGTACTGAATAAATGTTTGATGAAAGAATGAATGAGTGAATGAAGAAATCAATGAAATGAGTTAGAAGCTATAAGCAGAGCACATTATGTTAAAACTGGAAAGTTGACCTCGGAAATAGAACATAAACATTATTTTGTTGGGCTCAATATATATCTTGAGGTCCCAAGAAAATGAGCTCAGCTCTCAGTAAATTAAACTACCGAGATGAAACCAAAAGTGTCCATACGAGCAGAATTTATTAATGTGCTGATCTTGGGAAAAATCTCTAAAAACACACAACACTTGAGCCACTGTATTTTTCTATAGGAACATAACTTTTAAGTGTTCTCCTTCTTGTATAATTTTTACTTTTCTTATAAAACAAAGGAATTCATGATCTTATATAATGAAACATGTATGGCAGCTAGGATAAGCAATATAAATACTATTTTTTGTTATTTATTCTGTTTATGGTATATATTTAAAAATAAATACCCCTTATGAAAGATAGACCTCTTCATACCACAATATTCTTTTAAATGATGACTCACAAAGGCAATCATTTTTCATTTAATTTTATTAATTTTCTCTTGCTGTTCCTTTAAAAAAAATTATATTCTTGGGGCTGGCCCAATGGGATGGTGGTTAAGATCATGTGCTTTGGTGGCCTGAGGTTTGTGGGTTTGGATCCTAGGCACAGACCTACACTACTCATGCTGTGGCAGTGTCCCACATATGAAAAAATGAAGGAAGATTGGCACAGATGTTAGCTCAGGGACAATCTTTCTCAGCAAAAAAATAAATAAATAAATACAAAACTGTGTTCTTTGCATTCTGCCTCTCCCTTCCAAACTGTCAGGTTCACCAGGTAATTTTGACATGTTCATGAAGTCCTCACAGACTTTGGAACCTTTATTAATTTTAAATTTCATCTTCTCCAATTTTAAATGTTTTCTAAAAACACCTTTTCATCAATGTAAACACACCAGGGAAACTTTTTGAGCAAAGACGAGACAAGCTCTTAAGAAACCCTGACAAATACTCCTGACAATATTAGTTCAGCAGGATGGCTGTCTACCGTACCTGGAGGGTCAGAGCACACACTGCCACTGGCTGGAACCCACTGCTGACTTACTTAGAAGCAGCTTCTGGCTAATGATAAAATAGCCTGATAAGAGGTGGGTGTTCAGCCCATCTACTGGATGTTTGTTTTACATCTTTTAAACATCTGGATTTGGGGCTCTTTTGTTCATCCAATCACCAATTCAGCAAACATCTATGAAGTGTATGCTTTTTGCCAGATGGTATACTAGCCACTGGGGAACAGAAAGATGAGTACATTCCCTTTCCTCAAAAGATGCACAATCCTGCATTCATGCGGGGAGGTGGAGGAAAATAGCAGGCACATGATCGACTAGTCCTTATAGGAGAGATGCAGTGCCTTCCAAAGTCAAGGTGAGATGGGAGGTGATTCATTCACTGTGAGGCAGAGGGGTTAGAGGAGGCTTTAGTGAAGAAGTGGCCTTTGAGCTGGGTCTTTAAGGATGTCTTGGAAGTTTCTAGATGAGCAAGGAGGGGAAGGGCGTTGCTCACAGAGTAAACACCACGATCAAAGGCCTGAACAGAGAGCATCTCTGTGCCCAGGGATGGGCAAATTGTCCATTGTAGCTAATACACTGGCCCAGGGCAGGCTGGCAAGGAGACTATCTGGGAAGCTCAATGCAGGTTAGATGTGAGGGACCTGAAGGACTTTCTCAGGAGTCTAGATTTTATCTTCTGGGCATTGAGAATTTCCTAACACATTTCTGACATCACTAGTGAAGTGTCTAAAATGTCAGTCATAGCTAACAGAAACTTCAGGGGTATTTTCTTTGTGCCTGACAAACTCAATAGAACCCATGGGGAATTTGACTGTGAATTATAATCAGAGAATTGGAAGAACAGTGGTTTGATGTCATTGTGAGGTTTAGAGGATAATGATTTTATGAATCGGCCATTCCTTGTCTCACAGGAAAATACACCGCGTTTTCACTACAGTGTACATATTTACGGATCGTACCAAAATGTCACATACCTCCAGCATCAGTCACAAAATGTCACTCTACTGTTCAGCTCATATCCTGACCACTTCTTTACTGGGAAAAAAACAAATCATTAATTTTAAAAGAAAAAACAAGAGAGAGGATGTGGAAGAAAAAAACTAGACGTGGAGTCATCCACTCTTAAGGTCTCTTATTAAAAATGTAACAATTTCATAGTGGGGAGTTTTGAATGCAATTCTCAAACACTTAACATGAGCAACAAGAGAAGCAAAATCTCCTCCTTCATAGAATGAATAGTCTAGTGAACGATAATTTCTGAAAAGAATGAGAGCTATTTAAATCACTATTTTAAAAATAAAATAAAATGAGGTTAATAGGATAGAGACTGCTTTGGCTAACCTAGCTGGGAGGTTAGAGATGGCCTCTCCAATCAGGTGAGACTGGAATTGAACCTGAATTATTAGAAAGACTCAGCCACATGAATATGTAAGAGAAGAGTGTTCTAACTAGAGATAAGAGCAAGTGCAAATGTCCTTCCTGTGGGAGAAACAATACAAAAAAGCAGTGTGGCTGGAATATGCAGGGAAAGGAGAGAGTTTTATGAGATGAGATTGCAGTGGCATGTGAGGCTTCTCTTGTTCACTCCTAGAAGCTAGAACCATGCTTGGTCCATGATTGGTATTTAATAAATTTGTGTTGAATAAATGAATGAAGTTGGAAGGATTTGAGTTAGACAATCTCAAATTTCCCCTGGGGCAGGGACCAGAACATGTAGAGCTTTGCAGATCAAAGTTAGAGGAGTTGGGATTTTATTGTAATCACCAGAGGAGGCCTTTGAAAGGTTTTAAGCATGGGAATTATATGATCTGATTTATGCTTTGAAAACATCACTCTTGCTATTGCATGGAGAATAGATTGTAGGGGAGTAAGATGATATGCTGAATATCTTCCAGTGCTCCTATAGATCCATTCTCTGCCTTCTCCTCTTGTGTCCCAGGAGGCTGACCTATTTAGAACCTACCCTCTGTCTTCTAGTTGTGGTAAATCAATGGAGTTCTCAGCAGGCCACCAGAAGGAGAGAGGAACTGTCTTCAAATTGAGTAGCCCTCTCTAGCTTTCTAGGACCTAACCGAGAAAACTAGAAACTGGGAAAATGGTTAGGAAGCTTTGCAGTAGTCTAAGCAAGAGATGATGGTATCCTAATTTATTATTTATTGTGGAGGTAAGGCTTATTTATTTTGGAGGCAAATCTGAAAGTATTTGCTCATGGATTGAGTGTCAGGGAAGAGGTGGCGAGAAAAAGGAAAAACTCCAGGACCTTCCCTAAATTTTTGTCTTGAAGATGGCACCATTAAATGCATGAGGAAGACTGAGAGGAGAGCAGATTTGGGGTGAGGTTGGAGGGGCAGAATCAAAGTTCCATTTTGAACATATTTAGGTCAAAGTGCCTGTTTGCATTTAAGTGGACATGTTGAGTCGGCAGAGGGAATGATCAGAGCTTAAGATTTAAATTTTTGACTCATCAGCATCAACTTGTTTTTTTTCAGACAATTATGATTTGAACAAAATTACATTAAGTTCATGAAAATTTTAATAATTCATAGAATGGAAACAATTGTGGAGACCACAGCCCTTAAGTCTGGCAAATCCTTAGGAATCAATAATCCACGTGGTTAGTTGTCTAGTTATAAGAGTTCTGAAGAAGGACTGAACAATAAAAGTTATAACTAATCTAATGAGAGAATACCTCATTGGTTAGAACTGAGAATTTGACAGAAATAAGAGAAGGCTGAACCCAAGAAGTCATGCAAAAGACTATAAAACCAAATTTAAAACCTTAGCTGTCCATAGTAACAAGAAGGGTTTTTCTAAATAAATGGAATTCTTAGCCACCAATTTAAATTTCCCCCAACCACCAACTTTAATTCAACTCCACAAATATTTATTGAGAATTTACATTCACAAAAAAAGCACTGTGCTTGGCGGTGTGGGTAGAAAATGCATTAAAGAAGCAAAATCCTTAAAGAGTTTATTGAACTGCTAGTAAACAAGAACTAAAAGAAAAGTTTGCTTCTCCGAAAAATGAAGGTCAAAGAGTCACTGAAATGAGCCAGAGAAGCTGAAGACGTGGGCCACTTACAGCTTGAATCACTAGCTCTGAGGCCGTAGATTTTTCCTTCATTAAGGCTAAATGACATACGAGACAGGCTTTTGGAAGGAACTGTTTTGATCTGTAATGAGTAACAATTGCAGTACTCTACCTACCCACCCAACTTCATGGCATAGCCTAGCAGCCACGTTCAAATGTAGCCTTTCAGCTGAGAAATCAAAGAGTCTAGGGAGAAAACATTTCCAGGGCTGCCACAATGTAAATGAACTATTTTAGAATGTTAGTCCCCAACCTGGATCATGGGCCGGCTCAGGTGGGTCAGAGATGGTCACAGAGTGGAGGCTGAGGATTGCATTGTGAAGCACTGCCCCTCTAGTAGGGAGACAGGGAGAGACCAAGCTCTTGGCAGGCTTGGTGCTTATAAGGCCTGGGGTCTTCAGCATGAAGCAGCAGTCAGAGTACCCTCCACTGAAGCCGAGAGGAGTTCCTGCAACCACAGGGAAGAGAAGCTGAGCTTGGACTGGCTCTCCAGTGTCCACCACTCCCAGCCCAGAGCAGGTGCTCATTAGGAGCTTGGGGAATATTGCATGGAATGGGAATAAACCAGTTCTGGCCCCTTTGGGGCCTTAGTTGAGTCACTTCACCTCTCTAGCCTCAGCTCCTTTATCTGTAGAGTGGGGATAAAACCTACCTCATACGGTGGTTCCATCTTTATCATCAGCCTTCTTTTACTCCGTGGGTAGGCAGTTGAATCCAGTCATAAGAAAATACATTTTTTCCCATGAGACTCAATAAGGTTATTTTCATTCCAAGTTTTTAAAATTTAAATTGCAAATAAAGGTCGTTCACCACTGGTTTGGATGGTTTGAAAGGCTCTAGAGTTAAAAGCCCTAACTAGACAAGGTGGATAGCTTTTATGACTTCCTTATCCAGGAGCTCTGTGACCTCAAGACATTCACAACTGCAAAGGGCATGCTTGCTCAGGGGGGTCCAACATCCCCTGGTTCTAACAGAGGCCTCTCTGGCTCCCACGTTTTCACCCCCACGTTTATTTTATTCCCATTGGAAATGGTGAAGAAGCATTCATTTAGAGCAATGGTTCTCATCCTGGTTGCACAGAATTACCTGCAATGTTTAAAAAACATTTTTTTAAGTCAAAAGACTGATGTCTGGGACCCACCTCCCAGAGTTGCTGATTTAATGGATCTGAGAGGAGAACCAGGCCTCGGTGCTTTTTAAAAGCTCCCAGGTGATTTTAAAGTACATCCAGGGTTGGGACCACTGAGTAAGAGGTGACAGCTGGGCCACAGCAGTGTTCTGACTGCATCCAAGGACACTGTATCACCATCCTATCTTGACTGTGGGCACAATTCCCCCTTGCAGTTCTGAGCACAGACCCCCACGAGTTCTGAGAGACCACTGCTGTAGCAGGAGCAGCTCCTTCAGCACAAACTCTCATGCTTTCTACAACCAGGCCTGATTTCCCAGCGAGCCCGGTGAACCAAGAGCAGCAGGGGAAAGAAAATGGGCTATTCTTGAAGAAAGCAGAGCACTCCTTAGAGTTTTTACAGTAAAATATCCCCAGCACAGAATAGTCATAGGTTCATAGATTCGCTAGGGTTAGATCTGACTGGAAGTAACAGAAAACCCAAAGTCACAATGGCTTAAATAAAAGAGAAAAGTATTTCTCTCTCACTTAAAAACAGGCCATCCAGGGTTGGGTATGGTGGCTTCATAATCTGGAAGAAAGGCTGCTTCCATCTTTTTGCCTGTCACTGTCCAAGATGGAAGATTAAATTTTAGACATCCGTGTTCACATTCCAGCCAACAAGGAGAAAGAGAAGGGAAAATGCCACACTCTCTCTGGGTGTTTCCCTGAAATTGCTGCACACAACCCTTCCATGTGTATCCCATTGGTCAGCGCTTAGTCACGTGGCCATGCCTACCTTCAAGGGAGGTCAGCAAGTATAGGCCATAGGCTGAAAAGTCATGTGCCCAGCTGGAAAATGGAGATTCCTTTGCTATTGCAAGGGAGGGGACAAATGCTTGGAGTAACAGCCAGCAGTCTGTGCCACAGGGAGCCTCTCTCTCCCCTGATGCAACTGGATTAGAACTATTAACTTACATGCAAACAATGTGTTTGATTGGGGTCTCGCTGAAAACCAGTGAAATGAGGCTATTTTTCTTGTATCCCAAATTTCAGTGGCTTTTGTTCCCACTGCCCTAAGAAATCACCAATCCTACAAGAAAAGTGTTCTAGGGCAGTTCTGCAGAAAACCAGGCCTCATATCCAATGCCCCTCCAATAAGGTAGGGTGGAAGTTTATGCTTAGAAAGAGGGAAAGGGCTGCCTTCTCTGCAGATTAATTCCTGCAGATTTACACTGATGGTAGGAGCTCTCTCTCGTTCATTCTGGAAGCAGCACAGATTATTTTCACTGGATCGTAAATATGTTTAACTCTCTGTTATACTAACCTTTTAAACCAGTGGTCTTGGGTGGCTGCAAATCATAGTTTAGGAACAACTTTCTAAGATTTAAAGGCCCTTGAAATTCCTGGATGCTCTAGTTAAATACTTCAGAGTAAGAGCGGAAGGTGTAGATCTGGCTACAAAATTCATTTCAAGGGGAGGAAGCAAAATCCTTTGGGCTGGTTTCTGGTTTTTCTCCTTTTTCTATTTTTTTTTTCTTTTTTCACTCTTAGTCAGCCAAGGCTATGGTAGGAACTGGCAATCAGACATTCTACTGTCCTACGTTGGGTCGACTTTCTCTTCCTTCCCCAGTGTTCCAGGACCTGCGGAGGGGGCATCCAGAAGCGTGAGGTTCTTTGCAAACAGCGCATGGCTGATGGCAGCTTCCTAGAGCTTCCTGAGACCTTCTGTTCAGCCTCAAAACCTGTCTCCCAGCAAGCCTGCAAGAAAGATGACTGTCCCAGTGAGTGGCTTCTCTCTGACTGGACAGAGGTATGTATGCTCCTCAGAAGGAGATAATAAAACAGGCGTAAGGAGGAAAAGAAAGCACCAGAAATGTATACACACAGAAGGCGAGAACAGAACAAAATAATCCTCCAAACATTATGGAGCAGTATTTTAGTAACCATTTATACTACAGTGTGTAATTAGCTTTTAACTAGGCTGCAGGGACGTGAGTGAAGCAGCCAGCCTTTACTTAATATTCGGATGCATGGAATTGTAAACGAACTCCTCATGGAACAAAGCCAGGCCTCACTTGTGCTGGATTCTTCTCAGAACACTGGGTTCTTCTCCCTCTGTCTCTACACCTGCCTTCCTCACCTCCCTGCACCTTCTCCTCCCAGATGTTTCTAGTCTCTACTCAGCAAGGGCAAAGCATCTCTAGTCCATCTCTTCCAAGTTACTGGACAATAAGGAACATGATTTATTAGGAAAAGAAGGCCAACGAAATCCTGCCTCTTTGCTGTCAGCTTCCTGACTCCAAAACTTCCACAACTTCTTGGCAAGAGAACCTGAGTTGCCCCCTTGCCTTGCATTTGGGGAGATGATTGCATCAGCATTCACCATTCCTGACTTACCTCCTAAGTTAGGGATACAGCCGCAACTAACCTACCTTTCTAAATAGTTCCTACACTAGCATCAATTAATTCCTTCACACCCAGCTTCAACTTGTTTCAGCCCTTACTCCTTCTTTGAATTGCCTCCAACTCCCCCGCTTCATAGGCCTCTGTGTCTTCCATAGAGAAGTCCCCCCAAAAGGACTGCCTCACAAGCAAACTTAGCCAAGAACAGAATCACTAGGCCTGAAGTGAAAATCTCTGCATCAAAACCAGATGCAAGACCCTCTCCTTTCCTGCATATAAGCATCATTTGAATTGACCTTGCTGATCCCATTGCCTTCTCTGTATGACACATGACTCATAGGGTGCAGCTGCTGCTGATTGAAATATATCACAGAAATCCTTGCTTCTACGGAAGGGAGAGCTACCTCTGAAAATTAAGATGCCATCTCTTTCAACCTAGATTCTGAGAACTTTTGCCTCACATTTTATCACCCTATGCCGAGTTCCATCAGATGGTGCCTGCTAAGGGCCTTGCAACTGAGAGTTAACCCACAGCACCATAGGTTTTATAACTTGGCAGTAACATTGCCTTCTGGTGGTATCTCACCCCAAATGTCTCAGAACAGAAGGGGGAATGATTATTTGTTCATCTTTTAGGATCAGATTTATTTCGGCAGGATAAAGGATCAAAAGTATGTGGAAGGAGAATATGGGTAATGTGCATGCATGAAGACGTTAGTGACCATTTCTCCATGGAATGTTGATTTGGGGTATAGTATTATATATGAAAAAGTCATAACAAAAATATGATATATTTGAGCACTGATGTATTTGCCAAGTAAGTGGCTCTAAATAAAGACCTCCTCCCAGGGGCATATTGTAAAAGGCATTCCACTCCCAAGTCTATCGATGGTACTCTGCCATGAGTGGGATGCTGAGGAAGGGACTTGTGTGTGTTATAATTGTCTTCCCGTGTTCCTGGAGTTTGTGGCCTCTGAGCACATGGGACACAGAGAATTCAGAAAACATTCTCTCTGGACTGCAGATTTGAAGGAGGGACCCCTGTGAGCAGGCACTAAGGAGAGGAGATGGCTGAATTGCGGTCCCATGGGTCCCACTAAGAAAACAGACCTTTAGACCAGTATCAGACCCAAAGAAAGGCAAACTTAGGTCCTAATCCTGACTCTGCCACTTACTAGCCATATAACCTTGGGGTACTTAACCTTTCTTGGCCTTAATTTGCTTATTTGAATATTGAAGATAATACTTGTGTCCACTTATATGGTTATTAGGAAGCTTAAATTAAATGATGCATATAAAACACCTTGTGCCTAGTCAAAATTAACATTCATAATTGTTATGATTCTCTTCCATCCCTGCTCATCGTCAGGAAGAGGAGAAGAAATAGAATAAAGCACTTACCTTGACTGGCTGGACTCAGGGTTATGGCCTAGGCCTCCCACGGGCTTTGGCAGTCTTCTAGGAGGAGGAAGTTACATTTTGGGAACTAGGAATAGTTAGCCCTTATCGAAGGAATGTTAGTAGGTTCTGAGTTATCTGGGTTGATGAATGGAAATTCCAAACATTGGAGAGGGGCTCGGAATGGCGGGAAGTAATCACTGATGCACTAGGGTTAAACTCAAGCTGGTGGCATACAAAAGCGCCCCTGGGGATATTCACAGAGGCTCCAGTTGGCCCTGTCATCCTAACAGCCTTCCCCTTGGCCCTCTGGCTGCAATGAGACGTGCATTCCATACCCCGCACAAGGCTCCCCTTGGAGAAATGAAGACCTAATGATCTATGGGTGTTTTTCATCCTCAACTATCTGGGCTCAATCTCATGGTTACTGCACAGAATCCCTCAGAGACAGAATTAAGCCAAAGTTTTAGACAATTCACATAAAATTGCTTTCAGATTCTATTCTGAGAATAAGACCTCTCAAAAGGCCTTACTTCTTTTCTTTAAAAAGAAACCCTTGCATCTTCCCAAAGAGTTGGATACTAAATATTTTTAAATCATATTTTTATGGAAGTTTTTTCCCCCTAAAAATACAATGGAAACTAAAGTCAGAGTAGTCAATTTTAGAGCTACCAGGAACTTAGAAGGTCTTATAGCCTAGTTCTTTTAAAAATTAAACCCACAGAACCCTTTTGCAACTGAAATGTTACTAGGAAGCCAAAAATCTAAAAGAGATAAAATCAGAGCTGTTTTGGTTGAAGTGCAGGTAGGGGTCCCAGATAGCCAATGGTTGGATCTCCAGTTCATCTGAGAAGCCCCTGAATCAATCACTCAACATAGTTATAGAACAAGGTTTGAAAATCCCTACTCTAGTTTAATTTCCCTATTTTAGAGATGTGGAAATTGAACCTAGAGAAAGAACTAGACTTGACCAAAATCATAGCCTGATCTTCTGACGCACAGTCTATTTTTCTACTTGGCGGCACTCAAATGACCCTGCTTTTAAATTTTCCAGGCTCCTTACTTCCATCGCACCTGAGCCCTGGTTTTGGTGCTGTCATTTACAATAAAATAATGGATGGGTGGAATCTGGAATCCGCAATCACCACAGAACAAGAGCAATGGGTTGGATTCTCATTTCCATTTTTTGCATCTTAAACATCTTTCAAGGTGGCGTATATCTCAGCAGATTGCACGGAATAGTTCATCTCAATGAGTTAGCACATAGAAATTGAAAATATAAGATAATATTTTTTGGGTTTTACTGTCGTTTTTCAAGTTAACCTGGCACACTGCCATGACCCCAGTTCAGGCCTTTATCATCTCAAGCCTGGACTACTGTGGCAGCCTCCTTAACTGACATCCCTGCTTGCCATTCATCTCCTACTCCCATCCCTCCCAGACACTGTTGCCAGATTAACCTTCTCCAAACACCTCTTTCATCATTTCACTCCTCCCTTTAATGGCTCCTCATTGCTTTATGGACCAATTCCAAATCTCCCGTCTGAAAATTAAAAGTCTCTAACGTCTGGCCCCAAACCACCTCTTGAACTCCTGACACCTTCAACTGGGTCCCTCTGTTCAGTCAAACTGGTTTAGCTCTGCCCCCAAGCCTGCCTTGGACTTTTGCACTAAACTCTTCTGCTTTTGTTCTGGATATTTCTCTGCCTCCCATGCTTGTCCGTGGTTCCCTACACCTCCCCAGACTCCACCCGTCTTCAAGACCCAGGCCAGGAATCACTAGTGTACCGTAAGCGTTCAAGAATTGTTAGCATTAATATTATAATACTTGTCTTTTAGTTTTATACTTTTACTTATTTCTTTTATTACTATTTAATTCTTTAAACAGCTTTATTGAGGTAAAATTTACATACTGTAAAATGCAACTTAGCATAGTGTTTTCAAGGTTTATCCATGTTGTAGCACATATCAGAACAACGTTTCTTTTTGGTGGAATAATATTCTATTATATAGATACACCACATTTTGTTTATCCATTCACCAGTCGATGGATATTTGAGTTGTTTCCACTTTCTGTTTATTATGAATAATGCTGCTATGTGCATTCTCATACAAATCTTTGTGTGAATGTAAGTTTTCACTCTCCTTGGTAGATACCTAGGAGTAAAATTGTGGGTCATATGGTAAATTTATGTTTAACTTTTTAGTAAACTATCAAATTGTTTTCCAACAGGACTGTATTATTTTACAATCCCACCAGCAACATATGAAGGCTTTAATTCACTTATAATAATAACACTTTTTATTATCTTTTTGATGATAGCCATTCTAGTGGATATGAAGTAGTATCTCATTGTGGTTTTGATTTCTATTTCCCTAATATACTATTTCATTTTAGCCATGCATTTGTATGTTTTTCTTCTCATTTGATGACAGCTCTCTGAGGTTAGGAACCATCTTGTACATCTTTTTTCCATAGTATCTAGCACCCCACCTCAAACAAAGTAGATGCATAACAATTATCTGATGCTTGACATTAAAATATTATAATTTATTTGTGAAGGAAGGAGAAAGGAATTAGCATTGAGTGTCGTTTCTGTGTGTGAAATTTAAAACATTATCTCCTTTAATTCCCATTTAATTTAATTGCAAAATAAGTATAAGATGTGGAAACAGACCCAGAGAGTTGAGGTAACTTGCCAACTAGGGTCATACTGAGCTGAGATGTGAACACAGGACTTAGAGTCTGTAACTCTAAAGCCCAGACCACATAAGTAAAAACAGTTAAAATGTCTATAGGAAACCCTAGAGTAGAAAATCTGACAGTTGAATGTGGTGACAATATGGACATGTCTTCCCACATTGTTTCATAATTAATATTTGTCTCTTTCTCTCTCTCCTAGTGGCTGTTGTTTTCCAAGCAACTTTTCTCATCTTTTGGCGAGTTTGAGAGCCCATACAAAAGCCCCTTAGCCTCTAGTTCCCGCATTTACATGCATTTGGCCTTTCTTTCCCCACCAGTGTTCCACGAGCTGCGGGGAGGGCACCCAGACTCGAAGTGCCATTTGCCGAAAGGTGCTGAAAACCGGGGTCTCAGCGATTGTCAATTCCTCCCTGTGTCCTCCCCTCCCGTTCTCTTCATCCATCAGGCCCTGTATGCTGGCAACCTGTGCAAGTGAGTATGTTGGAGTTTTGGGGATGGGGAGACGGACCCCACATCGAAGCAGCTGTAGCCTTCCCTAAACCCAAAACCAATAGGGCTTTGCCCGTGGAAGGCAGCAGGCTGGTAAACTCAGCTGGAGATGGAAAAGGAATCTTAATTACACGTGGCCAGGCAGAATTCTCTTCCCTACTGGAAAAACAGTTTGCAGGGGGTAGAGCAAAGTTCACTCGCTGGCATACAGAGATCTGGAAGCTGGAGTCAGCATATTACTAATGAAGTCTAATGTTATCCACTCTGGGGTTTTAAACTACTCTAAACAGATTTGTTCTGTTTAATATTAATCCCTAGAGTCCTAACACTTCTGGGCCCCCTCCCCATGTACACTAGGGCCCTGGTGCTCTGCAGAACCCAAAGGGTAAACACTGAAAGGGAGACAGTCTCCTTCCCTTTGTCCTCTGCCTCTTTTTATGATGCTGACTTATTTTTTTTAAGTCCTTTTAATGAGAGGACCTGCCTTTTCCCTGGGATCCCCCTCCATCTAGAACCCTGCATTTCGGCTTCTAGGGGTAGAAAGACCCAGCAGGGTGACAGCAGGTTGCCCCCACTGCACCTCATTAGTTCTGGGTTTTGATTGTGGCAGCAGCTTGATGGTCCACAGCTGGTAACCAGTTCCTCCTTTAAAACCTAAGGCAGTACAAGAAGACCCCAGCCAAACTAAACTGAAGCTTTCTTGCCCTCTTCTCCCTTTCCTCCCTCCACCTCTCTTTGTCTTCTCTTCACTCTCCCCTTTTCCCTCTCTTGTCGCTACATCTCACTCTTGTCCTTCTCTGCTCTCCCCTTCTCTTTCTATATCCGTCTGGCTTGTCTTTCATTCTATTCATTCCAGGGCCGGGGCGGCCATCCACAAAGCACAGTCCTCACATTGCGGCCGCAAGGAAGGTCTACATCCAGACCCGCAGGCAGAGGAAGCTGCACTTTGTGGTGGGGGGATTCGCATACCTGCTCCCCAAGACCGCAGTGGTACTGCGCTGTCCCACGCGGCGCTTCCGCAAGCCCCTCATCACCTGGGAAAAAGATGGCCAGCATCTTATCAGCTCCGCCCACGTCACCGTGGCCCCTTTTGGCTACCTAAAGATCCACCGCCTCAAGCCCTCTGATGCGGGCATCTACACCTGCTCTGCAGGACCAGCGCGGGAGCAGTTTGTGATTAAGCTCATTGGAGGCAACCGGAAGCTGGTGGGCCGGCCCTTGAGCCTGAGGAGCGAGGAAGATGCCCTCGCGGTGAGGAAGGCCAACCCTAAGGAGGCCCTGCAGACCCACAAACACCAGAACGGGATCTTCTCGAACGGCAGCAAGGCTGAGAAGCGGGGCATCACTGCTGACCCGGGGAGCCGCTATGATGACCTCGTCTCTCGGCTGCTGGAGCAGGGGGGCTGGCCCGGGGAGCTCCTCGCCTCGTGGGAGGTCCAGGACTCCACGGAAAGGAACACGTCCTCAGAGGAGGACCAAAATGCTGAGCAGGCCCTCCTGCACCTGCCTTTCACCATGGTGACAGAGCAGAAGCGCCTGGACGACATCCTCAGGAACCTGTCCCAGCAGCCCGAGGAGCTGCGTGATGTCTACAGCAAGCACCTGGTGGCCCAACTGGCCCAGGAGATCTTCCGCAGCCACCTGGAGCATCAGGATGTGCTCCTCAAGCCGTCTGAGCGGAGGACTCCCCCCGTGGCCATCCCTCCTCATAAGCACGTGTCTGGCTTCAGCAGCTCTCTCCGGACCTCCTCCTCTGGGGAGGCTGCGGGCGGCTCCCGCCGGCCACACCGCAAGCCCACCATCTTGCGGAAGATCTCAGCTGCCCAGCAGCTTTCGGCCTCTGAGGTGGTCACCCACCTGGGGCAGACTGTGGCCCTGGCCAGTGGGACACTGAGTGTACTTCTGCACTGTGAGGCCATAGGCAACCCGAGGCCTACCATCAGCTGGGCCAGGAACGGAGAAGAGGTTCAGTTCAGTGACAGGTGAGGCTTGCAGCTGTCTGGTCTAGGCAGAAGCCTGGACAAGGGGCCACATCTTGACAAGGGCACCCAGTTCACTCTTCCTTCAAGGTGTTTCTAAGGGTAGGGCTTAGAGCACTGGGCCTCAGGGGTGCCTCCTGGGTTTCAAGCCCTCTCTTAGCACTGATAGACTCTTAGAGCAGAGACAAGGTATTTAATTTCTCTACACTGTATGCTCTCATCTTTATAGGGTAATAGCAACAATGCCTAACCACCCCAATCCCCATAGGATCCCAGAGATTAATGAGATACTCTCTAGATAGCTTTGAACTTTTGGCAGAAAGGTGTCATTCCAAGCCAAGGCATTATCACACTACCGGTTTGTGAGATAAACCACTGAAAAGCTTGTACACCAGACACTTTCTCCGTGTGTGGTCCCCAGGGCTGGGGAGAGAGTGCGGCCAGCAGCTGCTGTTCCCTGTGGATGAGCCTGTTCTCTGTCTGGGCTGGAAAAGGCTGTTTGTTCCAGAAAGCTTGTATTCCCAGTCGGACCTGTGATTAGTTATCCTAATAGCTCTTGGTGTCTGTTTTGATGTGTCATTACCGGGATGACAGCATGTATTACATACTTGTTTCCCTGGGCCATTGCCATTCATATTGGAAAATCAATAGTGGTAGTAGAAGTAATAACAATATTTTTTGAACGCTGCCTATGTGCCAAGCACTGTGCGTACATACAATTTCTACATACATTCTCGTTTGATCGTTATAGTGGCCCTGACAACAACAGTGATAGCTGGCATTAATTGAGTAGTTACTATGTGCCAGGCTGGTGTAAACTCATGGCGTGTTTTATCTCACCAAGTTCTAACAGTAGCCCTGAGAAGTGGGTGTAATTTTTATCCATACTTTATAGAAGAGGAAACAAATAAAGCCAGGTAACTTGCTAAAGATTATATTTATTAGGTGATGGAGCCAAGATATGTGCCAAAAATAAAATAGGTACTCACTTAAAGAATTATAGACTGTGGATGGGAGAGGAACCATTAAGGTTGTCCAGTCCAGAGTCCTCATTTTTACTTTTTATTGTCTCTGAGTCCATGTAAAATACTCTTTTCATTAAATATAGTTTTAAATACCATTGTTTGGCTAATCCTCTTCTCTGGTTTGCTTTACCCAAAGAAGGCAAGAAGCCAGGATTTCTTGTGCCAGATGGTATGCCAGGTTTATTTATATGTAACTGCATTTGTTATTCTAACAGTCAATCTACAAGATTGACACTATCCTCCAGTTTTACATAGAAAACCAAGGGTCAGCAGCTCGCCCAGGATCCCACTTTAGTGAGAGCCAGACCGAGGATTCAATACCAAATTCATATGATTCCCAAGAGAAGCTCTGTCTGCTCTTCTGAGACCTGGTGAACAAAGGAGACTTTGTCCCTATCTTTTGTGCCCATATCTTTTGTGCCTTTGAAATGTCAATAAGGTTGCCTCTCAGCCTTAGTACTTTCGGACCAAATAGCTTGAATAATGCTAAGTATTTTTTCTGGGTGCTCTTACTATATGCCAGACAATGTGCTCTGTGCTTTAAAAGCTTTATTTTGTTTAATCTAACCAAAAAACCTATGAGGTAAGTGCTATTGTTGTTACCACATCAGTAATAAGAAAGCTGAGGCACAGATGTTGGACCCACACAGAAGCGCTAGAGACAGGGTTTGAAGGCAGGCAGCATGGCTTGAGAAAATGTCCTCCTGACCTCTCTGCTTGTTTGCTCCTTGGTCCTCAGCTCAGACTCTTCTTGACCTAACTGCTATGATTCCTGCAGATCTTTCCAGAAATCTTTATAACAAATCTGTGGGTCAGGCCAAAGTGTGGGTTAGGCCAAAGTTTCAGTAAATCCCCTTGAGGCCACTGGGTCACTGAGAGGCAGCTCTAGGGTGAGACCCCCAAGATGTTAGACCCCCAAGATGTTGGGTGCTGGCTGAGAGTGGTGCCTTGGTGCTCAGGTACCTGACGGTACCCTGGAACTCACCTGTATCCGTGTACCTGTCACAACTGTTGTGCCCAAATCATGTCATCTCCACCAGCGAGTCAGTTTCTCAGTGTAGGTACCATTTTATTCACACCCCTGGGCCTGTTGCCCAGGAGTGTTACTATTGGGTTTGGAGACAGTAGCAGTTGGCTGTGTGAGGGAAAAGATGAGAATTAACATTTCTGTACTAACTACATACACCGTGCCCCCATGCTAGCAACTTTCATAGCCGTCATCTTCGTTAATGTCCAGCACAATGAACTGTTATTTCTATTTTAGAAATGAGGAAACTGAGGCTCACAGTAGTTAAGGAACTTGACAATGTTAGTAAAGGGCTAGTAAGGGCTAGCTAGTAAAGGGCAAAATCCAGAGGGCAAGTTCAAAGCCAGTTCTGCCCAGCTCATGCCCATGGCGTTTTGAGTGAATGTGTATGTTCATACCTGCATGCATCCCCTATATTTCCCTTGGGCCGCCAAGGTACCTCAAGACCCTTGCTTGAGGTAGGGGCCCTTCCTTTGAATAGCACCTACTTCTTCCTAAAAGCTGTGGAACTAGACAGGCTGTCAGGAAGGCAAAGGGGTCCTCAGGGGTCCTCAGCTGTGCCTGCGCCTGCAGGCAGAACGTTGAGGCCGTGGCTTACTCAGAGGTCCCAACAATTTCCTTGAGTGCTAGAGGGTTGTGTTTTGTTGGGGTTTTTTCCTGAAATCCAAGGATCACAGCCTATGTAGGTCACTTGGCGACTACAGGAAAGATGTGGAAGGAGTTAGCCAAGGCTTCAGGGCGTCAGGCTGCTCTTGCCAAGGCCCTTCACTTTTCATGGCCTTAGTCCCTTCATTTCAACAGTGAACGGGTTGTACCGACTTATCTCTGAGGTCCCTTCTACCTCCTTCACTCATTTATAAAAGGCCACACAGGGTTAGAAACCAGGTGCTGATGGGAGTGGGGAGAGCCGGGAGTGCCAGAACTTCAAAATTTGTTGCACAGGTTGTTTCTGCTCCACAAAACAGGGGTTCATCGATCACATGAGTTGGGGATGTGCTCACTTAAAGCTAAACAGATGTGTTTACTGCTGGATTTTACATCTATTTTTTTAATATAGTACTTGATATTTTTCTTTTTTTATTATTAAAGTAATAAAGGGACTATAAAACAATTCAAATAATACCTAAATCTATAAAGTAAAAATGCAAGTCTGCCTCATCCCCCGATCCTATTCCCCAGCGGCTATCACTCGTAATAATTTGGTATACATCCTTTTGGAATTTTTATATATTTTACTGTATTAAATATAAAACACATACACATAGGATTTTTTTGAATGGCATATTATTCATGTTTAGAAATTTGACTTGGTTTTTATTCAACGACATGTCTAGGAGACCTTTTCATAATAGTGTGTAGAAATCTTGATCACCTTTAACAGCTGATTGCTATTCCTGAATGCATTTAACTATCACCTAATTGAAAATTATTTTGGTTTTCCTTTTTTTTTTTGTTTACTCTGTTAAGCGTTCTAATGTGTGTTGTGACTTTCCAAGTGAACAATATGGCATGCGGTGTTTTCCAAGTACTTCTTTGATCACTGAGCAATTTTTTGGCCAAGTAATCTCAGGGATACCAATGGTTCTTGAAATACCACTTAGGAAACATGACTTTTGCTTTTAATTTTCACCTTACTGGGTATTGAGAGTCTAACTCTAATGGCTTTAAGATGAAAAAGGTTCAGAGGAATCTTTCTGGAGAAGAACACATGGCAGCCGGATGCTAAAGATGCTGAAGGTGCCAGACCTAGGACAGCAGAGGGCAAATCCTGGGTCTTCAGTCACCAGGACATGGGTGGGGGTGGGGTGGGGAGGAGCATTAAGAGGAAAAGCATGAAGGGCCTGAGCAAACAGTTTTACGGTTCTTACTGCTATCAAAATTTTTCTAGATCTAGCCTTGACAGAGCTTTTTAATACAAGTTGATGGCATGCAGTAGGGAAAAACAGATTTCCATTTCTGATCTTTGACATCATAATTTGTCCATTTTACTTAGCTGGCCAGTGAGAAATATGGCTGGAGCTTAGTTTTCTATACAGTTTTCCAAGGACTGTTTGAGAAAAGAAAGTGAATGTATCCGTCCAGAGCACGCAGGAGGCATAGAGCTGCTTTGGGACTGCTTTGCTATGGGCCGTTGGTGACCTCTTTTGTGTTGGGTTTCATTGCCTGTCATCATTACTGGGTCCAGTAGTGGTTCAGAAATTCTCATTTATTTTCAAACAGAGAAGTGCTGAAATGCCCAGTGTTATAGTTCAGTTAGTCTGGTTTTGCTTAGTACCCAAATCCGTATTTCTGAAAGAGTCTGCAAGATGCAGCTGGCTATTGGTCTGTAGGACTTTGCAGTGTATGAAAGTGTGCTCTAAGTAGCCTAAGCCAACAGGCTAGGTCAAGATAGGAAGGAAACGACTGAGAGAAATCTATTAGCTCTTTGGCTTTTAAATATGCTAAAGCTTCATTTGAAAGAAATTGGTTTTCTGAAAGAATCACTAACAATTCAGATACAACTGCATCTCATCATATCTATAATTTACTTGTTGAAATGAATTCACACGTTTCTTAGAAGCACATGTGAACTTCTCAAGCAATAGTTTGCAGGGTGTCCCTGAGTGTATCATGACAGACTGGTTCATCATAATCCCTCCTCCTTCCTCTATTTCACAAACATTCCCATGCTTCCTCTCAGCCAGACCCTATGTTAGATACTAGGTATGGAGGAAAGGAAGACTCATTCCCTGCGGGTGAAACTCAAAGTCTACTTTGGAAGCCAGAGAAGTAAAGGCAGAGTTTAAGTGCTAAGAGAGGGGTATGCTTATTTATTCATTCCATACATATGTATTAATCTACCTGTTATATGCCAAATACACACCTATTCACTGGGAATATTGTGGTGAATGAAACAAGTCTGTGTTCTCTTGCAGTTCATGTGCATGTAGATTTCTGCTCAAATGGCACGCATCGAAAAGGCCTTCCCTGGTCACTCCATCTGAAAGGGCACTCCTCATCACTTGCCAGCTCTTTAACTCTGCTATTTTATTCACAGAGTTTTATTTTCATCTGACATATTATGTATTTATTTGTTGATTGCCTGTCCTTAAGGGTAGAGACTTTCTTTACTCCTGTACCCCCAGTGCTGGGAATAGTGCATGGCACCAAACAGGTACTAAATAAATAGTGAATGAATGAATGAGTGGGGCAAGAAAATGAACACAGAAAAGTAAGCAAGAAAAATATCAGATGGTGATGAATGTTGGGCAGCAAATTAAAACAGTGTGACAGGAAGTGATTTGGTGACCACTTTAGCTGGATCCTCTGATGAGGTTACCTGTAAGCCAAGATCTGAGTGGTGACCAGTGTCCAGCAGTATGACATCAGGAGGAAGAGCATTCCTGGGCGAGAGAAAAGCAGTGCAAAATCTCCAAAGTGGAAATGAGCTCAGTGTGTGGAAGGAACCATTTGGCTGGAATGTGGTAGACAGAAGGGAGAGGTGGTATGGGATGCGGCCATGAGGGTAACCAGAGACCAAGAGGAGTTTAGGTTTTGGTATGAGTCCCACAGCAAGATTTGGGAGCATATTAAGCAGGCAAGCGAAATGATCTACTTTCCATTTTCATAGACTCACACTGGCTCCTTTATGGCGAGTGTATTGTAGGAGCATGAGTGGAAGCTGGGGGCTAGTAAGGGCTCCTTTGCAATCTTCCCTTGAACTCCACAAAAACGTGCTGGGCCTTAGATGTAGTGATGGGCGCCAGAGGGTGAGACGATAACTGAGGAGAGGTCACTGCTCTCCAGAAACTAAGAGACACTGAAGTGCTGGTGTGGAATAAAATAACTTAGACCCAAAGTTTGTTTTAAACTCCAACGGGCAGGATACTTCTCTTAAAACCTGGAAACTTAAAAACTTGAAAAGTGGATGGAGGAGGTGTTTCAAAATTCAGTGTGCATCATAATTACCAGGAACTTGTTGGAAATGCAGAGTCCCATATCCTACCCTACCCCAGAAACTCTACATATTAGAGCCCCATAATTGGCATTTTAACAAGCACTGCAGGTGATTCTGAGGAAGAGGTTCAAGAACTTCCTTTAGGAAGCACGTTGAGAAAGAAAAAGGGAGGAAGGTGAACCTCAGAGCAGAATTACGCACTTGCTATTAGTTCTGTTAAAAGATTGGTGGAGGTAGGCAGAACTCCGTGCTAAAATGACACGTAGGAATTCCAAGCACCCTCCCATCTTCCTGCCTTCCCGCCCACATCTTTGCACTTTGCACGTGGGTGAGATCTAGTTCACACTGGGCGTTGGATTTGAGAGAGACCACAAAGGGCCAGTCTGTGAAGGAAACAGACATGGTAGAAGCTAACACACTCCAAATCTGCCAGTTTTCTGGAAAAGTCCTGGACTGGCTAGAGGTTAAAATAACTAAGTATGGCCACCTGGTTCAGCCTGAGAACAAACAAGGACTGGACTTCCCAGCCCAGCCATTGGGAGTGAGTTAGAAAGTTCTTCTCCGAGGGCTGTGTGCCTCTTGATTTAGAAAACAAGAGAACTCTGCCTCATTTGCTCTTTGCTTTCATTGCGGAGTCCTTTTAACTCATGTGGACCTGTAATTGATCGGTTTCACCATATTGCTGCCCGGCAAAGTCCATCAGAAAAGAAGTGTTATGGCCTCACCTCAGGCCTGCTGCATTAATGGTACCTGAGTGGTTTGAAAACATTAATGTTGTAGCTCTAAAGTAGCCAACTTACATCCCAGCAATATTTTGCATACAGAAGGCTGTCTTAGGCACCCCCTAGGTTGTTGATTATGAGTTTTTTAGAGTCCTACCTAATATTTCTACTCTGTTTATTATAGAATTGGCTTCTGTTTGCCCACCTCATATTCTAAGGCTGCGTGAAACATCTACTTCTCTTGGAAAAAGCCCCCTCCCCACCAAAAAAATGTTATTCTTCATTTGTTCAGAAAGAAGAAAGTTGTCTCTCCAAACATTCCTTATCTAATCTGAGCTCTTAGCAGCATTCTACACTGGTAAGCACTTCTTCCTAAAACACTTTCTTGCTGCTTTAGAGACCACACACGCTTGGTTTGCTTCCTACTTCTCTGGTTAGTCTTTCTCAGTCGTCTTTGTGGATTGCCCTTCCTCTACCCACCTCTCATCTGCCTCTTGGGAGTTTCTCTCTATACACTAATGTTTCCAAGGCTCCAGCATTCCCCTGAGTGCGGATGATTCTCGCACATCTCGTAGCAGACCAAATCTCTCTTCTGACTCACATGTTCACTGTCTGCTGGACAGCCTTACCCAGATGCCCTACTACAAACAGATGAGCTCTATATAGCTAAAACTAAACTCCTGAATCCCTGTCTCGGTAAAGAGTACCCCCATCCATCCAGCTTCCCAAGCCTAAATACTTCTAGACTGTTCGAACTGCTCAGTGGCTCTTTTGTTCCTCCATTTTTCTTGTTCTCACTGCCTCTACTTTGGTTTACCTCTGTCAGCTCTAGATGGTTACAGCAGCGTCCTAACTCTATATTTGCTTTCTCTGGACCAAGGGCTGGCAAATTACAGCCACTGGCTTTTACATTTTTTAAAGGGTTATTAAGAATGGCTTGTGAAGTCTTATTAAAAGAGCCATTGAAATTGAGCCCAGAGCCGTTAGGTTAACTTGCTCAAGGTCTCACACTTAAGTGGTAGAGCTGGGATTTGAACCCAGGTTGTTTAAAGGGTTATTAAAAGAATGGCTTTTAAATGTTTAAAGGGCTGTTAAAAACAAAAAAAAAGTGGAATATACAAAAGAGACCATAGGTGGCCGTCAAAGCCTAAAATATTTACTATCTGTCCCATTACAGAAAAAGTATACTGCCTCTTGCTCTAGATCATTCGACATGCTACTGCCAGAGCATCTTTCTAGCAAACCTGTCCATGCTGTTCCCATGCCTCAAATTCTTTTAATGCTTGCCATCACTTGAGGATAAGTTCCGAATACCTTAGCATGATTTACAACACCTTTTATCATTTGACATCTGCTTCTCTCTCTGGCTTCATCTCTTACATTGAGCTCAGTCCTTCAGCAGGACCTAATTACTTGCCGTTCATGAATTTGCCTGGGGCCTTCCGACCCACTTTGTCTGACTAACCCTACCCTTCCTTACAGGAAGCCCCCCCCCCCCCCCCCCAAGGCCAGGTACTGGGGAAGTAGAGCTGGGATTTGAACCCAAGATGACCCCTTACACAACCCACTTAGTACCCCATATATAATACTCTATCTCAGCCTACCCTACCCCTGTGTATTAGAATTAGCTATTTGTTTTTCTACATTACCTTCTGGATTGTGTTAATCTTCCTCAAGAGCAGATATTTAATAATGTATGTTATTTTCTCCACAATTCCAAGATCATAATACACACTCAACAGATAATAAACTGATGAATGAATGAATAAAGGAATGATGGATGCCAATGACTAGGAGGGAGGTTTCCTAATTGCCGGAGACTATAGTCTGCATTGTTTTGCATAATCTGGACTTCCAGTCTCTAGTATGCAAATATGGCAGAGTTCCAGAGTGGTACCAGCTTACAGCTAAACATTTCTGCCTTGCCCATGTGTTCTCCACTAGAGAAATTTCAGGAACCCCCGAGATTCTGTGGCACACAACTGTACAATTGGAAAAGCACTGCTGTAGGATGAATACAGAGAGTAAATACTTTATGGCATCCTATCTCCCGTTACATCCAGGCGAGTGGAGAAATCATCATCATCATTACCATCATCATCATCATCGCTAACATTTACTGAACCCTTACTTTGAGCTAGGCGCTGTTCTAAGTGTTTTACAGATGTTCCTTTATTCTTACAGTAACCCTTTGAAGTCACTATCCCAAATTTACGAATGTTGAAATTGAAGCACAGAGATGTTAGCGTAACTTGCTCAAAGTCTTCCATTGAATATGTAGTGGAGCTGAGATTTGAACCCAAGGCAATCTGGCTCCAGGGACGACTACTTTTTATTGATTTTAACCTTAGTTGAATACATAGATTTGTCATGTTTTAAAAAGAAGCCATGGGGTTCAGCTAGACCTAGCATAATTAACATTCAGTCTTCTAGCCAGCTGGCTTCCAGTCTATGAGGCTCTTGCATTTATTTTGGCACATCTGTTTTAGGGAGAACCTTTTCTTCTATTGATCACTCTACCTTTACATATACATACCCATCTATAAATATGCACACTGCTAGACACATAACAGGCACTCAGTAAACATTGTAATTGTTCCATCTGACTTTGTGTCTCTAACTGCGTATGTTTACAGTGGTGATGGCCTGTGCATGTGTGTGTTTAGAGATCTAGACCACAAGCAAGATGAAGCTAAACTGTTCCTTGCCTTTTAGTTACTCTGCATAAACACTGAACACTTATTGGGCCCTCCTACTCTTCACCACATTTTGAGTTGAGATTCAGGCAAAAGCTAATTCCAATTTGCATTTGGATAGAGTGCAACACTAGAAGAATCTTGTAGCTAGCTCTCCCCCACAGCTCATACTAGGAGGCTCACATAAGATGCACCAGTATCCAGTCATGCGTTGCATAGCAACATTTCTGTCAACAATGGACCACATGTACAATGTTGGTCCCACAAGATTAGTACTGTATAGCCTACGTGTGCAGTAGGCTATACCGTCTAGATTTGTGTACATACACTCTATGGTGTTCACACAACAACAAAATTGTCTAACACATTTCTCAGCACATATCCCCATTGTTAAGTGATGTATGACTCTATGTTCAGAATCCATCTACATCTGAATCCAACTGCAGAAACAATACCTGTAAGGATACTGCTGACTTCCTTACTGAAAAAAACAGCCCGATTCTCCAAAATTGGCGCTGGAAGTTGGATTACCAAATTGGGAAGGAAAACTAGATAAAGGTTGATCCTTTCCTGCCATAAAGATCTAAATATGGCTGATAGCCCCCCACTAGCAGGGAACTCCCTGCCTGGTATTCAACACTGCTGGCCCACGAGTGAGCTGAAAGTCACATATTACCCATAGCTCAGCTGATGTAAATCATGATGCTAGATTCCTTTTGAAAAATCCCATAACCTTTAGGATTGCATTTAAGCAATGCAGATGAACAGGAAGAATAATATGAAACTAGGTGCTTTGAAGAAAATGCTCATTCCTTCTTATGGGTGGAGAAGTGGCTCACAGGTGGTATTCCATCTACATGGAATCCTAGAGAAAGGGCTAATGCTAAGGAGTTTTTGCCTTTTAATCCCTAGGCCTGTCCCTGTTTTCTTTCTATTCTGAGTCTGCCTGATTCATGCTGGTCTTTTCTGACCACTCCCTTGGTCAGGGGGAGCCACTTGATGGTACATTAGTCAGCACAGAGGGCAACCTATGGTGATAGAAAAACAGTAGAGCTCGAATCAGAGCAATGTAGGCTCGAATTCCGTTCTGCCATTTAGTATCCACGTGAGTCCACTTTAACCTCTCTGAACCTTGGTTTTCTCATTAGTTAAATTAAAATGATGACACTTGCCCTGCAGAAGCGCAAAGGTGTGAAGAACAAATAATATCCATAAAGTGCCTAGCACACAATAGATACTCATTTGTCAGTATCTGTAATCTTTGGCATTTAGATATAGGGCCAATACGTCATACCATCTTCCAGGACATCACAAAATAAGGAGCTTTACTCTTATTTTGAGGAACACCTAGGCAGTTGCTCAAAGAGTTGAGATAGAAAGGTATCTAGGAAAACATAGTGTAATGGAGAATTATCAGCCTAAATCCAGGCAATAGGAGAGAGTATTTATGTTCTACTGACTTTTTTTGCTCTCACTTCCAGTCTGGTAGCAAAGAGAAATCCGTATGCTTCATATGCATATACTTTCCAGAAAGTTTTGGATAACATTCCAAAGTGGTGTTAAATAGGAGGTGAATTAAGGAGTATTTGGAAGGTTGGGCAACAGAGAGTAGCCACAGATGGAAACTTCTCAGAAGGGAAGACAGAATCAGATGGGAAATACCTCCAGGGTCAATTTCAGAACCACACTTGTGAATAAGGCTATATGTAAAAGTCATATGCACATGAGATGCAGTTTCCAAGTTTGCAGAAAATATAAAAACCGGAGGCAGGGCAGATAAAGGAGGGAAGAAGAAACCAGCTTCAGTTTGGTTTGGCTTGTTTCCTTTATAGAACTAAAGGAAATGAGGATGACAAATGTTTTTCCCAGTTGAAAAGTGTAAGCATAGCAAGTCAGAGAAAGAGGAGTCATCCCAGTAAATATATAGGCCTCAGCAAAAAAAAAAAAGTATTGAAAGTCAATGCAAAGGTCACAGAAATGACTGCATGAATTGGGCAACAGAGAGCATCAGAGGACATGAGACAATTGGTGACAGCCAGGCTGCACAAGTGGGGCTTAGAGTCAGGCACTCTCTAGTCCCTGAAAGACTAGGGGCTCTCCAAAGATCCCCTTAGCTCTTAACTAGTTTTTCCTAGAAAAGTGGTCCTAGCAAATGGCAGCGTTCTGAAAGAGTGGATAACATTTTTAGATAAATGAAGAAGGCACCGAAATATCAGAAGTGAAAATTCTTCCATGTTCTAGGTCAAGATCAGCAAATTTTTCTTGTAAAGAGCCAGATAGTAAACATTTTAGCTTTGTAGGCCATCCCATCTGTGTCTCAACCACTCAATTCTGCCACTTTAGCATGAAAGCAGCCACACGAAATACTTCAACTGGTGTGGCGGTGTTCCAATAAAACTTTATTTACAAAAGCAGGTGGCAGCCGACTGGAATTTGATGATTCTATTCCAGGTGAATAGGAAATCCAGTCAGAGTTGTTTCATGCAGAGGTGTGTAGCTTGGAACGAATTACCCAGGAACCAGACAAAACTACACGTTAGCAAATTCAAGACTTCATAAATTTCTGAAGAGAAGGAAGCTGAAGGGTTTGGCAAAAAGTATTAGGACAGGGTCAAGAATGCGTGGTCAGGTGGCCTTTCCCATTCCAGAAATACTTTCTATACTTCCACCTGGAGCAATCATTAAGCTTCCAGCATTAAATAACTTTTAGTTGGCAATTACATTAAAAACAGCAAAGGTTAAAAAAAATTGCCCTAGCCAAAGGGTGATATGAAACTCTTCATGAACCTCAAAGCTGTTCCCCAAAATATCTGCACAAAACAAAACTCTCCCTTGCAAGTCTCTGGGCTACTATGATTTTTGGTTTCAGAAAAAAATTCTTGCTCACAGGAGAGGTCTTCTCACAGCATTCTGTCTTTCCTCTAGCTTCAAGCTATTTAAAATCCAGAATATTCTTGTTAGGGATTGTCCATTTCTCTGAGTAACTACAAACCTTGGCACAAATTACCCCCTACCAAAAATGAAGCCAAACCACATACCTTCCTATTAGGCCCCAGTGGATGCCTGAATATGGTCAATTTCTTAAGATGTCAAAGGTATTCCCCGTTCCTGATTCCACCATGCACTAGCTGAGCAAGTTACTTCTCTGAGCTTTTGCTTCCTCTATCAAATGGGATAAAAATATCAACCTAGAAACATGATAGTAAAAATAAAATTATATAAAGCTTATACACTTGTCTAATAAATATCAGTTCCTACTCTTCCATTGTGGTAGATTTGATTATTCTAATCTAAGGAATCCCTAAGCAGAAAAAAAAAAATCTGCATTTCAGGGTGAGGAAAAGTTCTTAACATCTCCTCCTAGGAGTTTGGAGCTGATGGACTTTGCACAGCCACTTTTAACTTTGCTTATTTGCTTCTAAGCCCACTTTTTCCAACTCTCATTCTTTTAATCTCATTATTTATATACTTTTTTTTGCAATTGCAGGATTCTGGCTTTTTTTTAGGTGATCTAAGATTTCAGTACTTGGTTAATAGGGTTAAAACAGTTATGGAAATAAGTAGCTGTCCTTCTTCAGAAACTCCTGAGTCAAGAATAGAATTGAGCTAGTCGCCAACCCAAGGTGCCTTGTGGCCCCAGTCCTCTGCTCCTCTTTCCACTCCCCGTGCTATCACAGAGGTCAACACGCTGCGGCTCACTCCCTGCCCTCTCACACAGCAAACCCCTGCTCCCTCCCCCATAAAACTGATTGATGTTTTTGTCCTTGAAAGCCCAAGGTGTCTCAGTCATTTAACCCATGTCAAAACAGTTCATCACAACATCCAGAATACATAGGCTCAGGCATAAAGAGTGAATGATCATGGTGATGGTGATGTCAACAACAAAATAATAATAATAACCTGCTCTTCCATAGGTTTTACCATGTCAGGCACTTTTCTGTGTTCTTTAAATACCTGAACTCACCTAGACAAGTCACAACAACCCTAGGTAGGTGCTATAATTCTCCTCGTTCTATACATAAGGAAATTGTATAACTGAGAAGTTCAGTAAATTACTTGCCCAAGGTTCCAAAGCCACTAAGTGGTATGGCCGAGGCTGGAACCCAGGCAGTATGCCTCTGGAGTCTGTGCTCTTAACCACTGTGCCATATGGTCAACATGATCATTTTCAGCTCTGAGGCTCTGAAGGTAACTAAACAAGTGTTTATTGAGTGTTTATTCAGCATGCCAGCTTGATGCTAATACTAAAGATAGAATGACAAAGGAAGTCAGAGTCCCAGCCCTTGAAGTATTCGTTTACAATCTAACTGAGGGAATGAGACATTGTAGTGTGGGGAGGGCTTTGTAGTAAAACTTAGAACAATTCTTTCTAGAAGATGAGGAAAGGGAGGGATTCCTGTGGACCATGGTAACACAGGAGGTAAACTTGAACTCCTTCTTAAAGGATGGGGAGGATTTGGAAGGATAGACAGGAAGAGGGAAAACATGCATTCAGCCCCAACCTAATGACAAGGAGAGTCAAAGAGGCCATCTTGACCGGAACAGCAAATTTGTGTTGGGAGGTGGGGGAGGTAAGTTTGAAAAAGATGAGGAAGATGCTGTTTTAAAGAGAAAGGATGTATCTATGACTCCCAGCTTCCAATCCTGTGTTAAGGCCTAAAATGGGTTTAACAATGCTTACCTCTTAGGGCAAGAGGCCTGAAATGGTACAACATCATGGCCCATGTACCAGGTGGGGATTTCCATGTCCAGAGCTTGAAAATTTCCTCTGATAACTGGAAATTCCAAGGAGGAATTCCAAGATGATAATGTAGATTACAACCACCTGTACCATTAAAAATTACTAATTTATTAGATGTATCAGATGTCTAAGCTGATGCCTTTTTTACTTAGAAAACAATAAGAAACTGTTTCTTAGAAATAGTACTGAGGAACAGTAAGCTCCCTCCTTTATTGGATCATCACAAGAACTCTCTGCAGTGTTATCCTCAATTTTCAGAAGGAACTTAGAGGCTCACAGAGTTGAAAGGCTTGCCCAAGACCACGGCATGACTCCATGTCTCTTGACTGCAAGTCGAGAAGCCTTCCCCTCCACACAGCAGCTTCACGTGGTGGGTTGTGGAGGTCATGTGCACAAGACAGTGGTGTTCACAGTTGAGCCACGGATCCAGAGGCGTCATGATGCACCCCACTCACAGAATTGCTACACACTTCCCTTTAGACACCTAGAGCTGCCTCCTTCTCACTGTACATTGCAAATGCAGAGGAGATAACTTCATCTCAAGGAGCTTATACCTAGTAGGACTGGCCCATGAGCACTTTGTCCATATCCTATTCACATGGGTGACAAGGGTTTTACTTCTGTAACTAATACAATTATTTGCACTCTCTCAACTGCTCCTTAATTAATGGGTAGAACGCTTGAGAAGACATGCTGTCACAAAGAAGCTTACAAGTCAAGGCCACCAGAAAAGCAAACCTACTCCATTTTCTGACTAAAAGTATGACCAAAGAAATAAAGCAATAAGTTCTAGCCCAATAAACCAAAAAGGAAGTGGTCTGTGGGTATAGGAGGAAAGCAGCAAGTATTAATATACCTAATATGACCACAGGACCATTTGCTATGTAGGTCTTAATTATGCCCCATGCCATGTCCCCTCATCCTCTGATTCCTTAAATTCCAAAGCAACCCCAGAGAAATCTTTCTGGTTTTGCTTGGAAAGCAGCACTGTGTTTCTGTGCCTGTGCGTTCTAAAACAGGCCTGTCAAATTCAGAACCTAAATACAAGCTGACAGAAATCAGCTACTAACAAATTAAATTAATAGAGTAGACGCCTGACATACAAAGAAAATGTTTTTGTCCAGGAATCTCTCTCCCTAGATGCCAGGCTAGAAAGAGAGACTGAAGCAAACCCCATTCTCCACAGCAAGCCCTTTGCTTTGTCGTGTTTCCTAGAGAGTCCTGCTTGCAAACCCTCTCCAGAACTATTGCTCCCCCTAGTGGCAGCCTCCAAACCCCCATCTAGCAATGTATGGGCCTGTTAAAGACAAGAAAGATGGAAAAAAAGGTGCTGAACTAAGAAACCCTATTTCAAATCTTGACTCTGCCACCAAATAACTATGTATCCTTGAGCTAAAGAGTTCAGTTTTATGAATATAAATAATTTATTAGTGTATGCAATAAATGACAAATTCAGATTTTGTCCCATGTAGATTTTGTCTTAAGATGATAGTTAGAACTGTTTTTATAAAGGCAAATGCTGTAGCTTTTTCATCTTTGTATACACAGTTTATGGAATAAAAGAATATACAAATGCTAAATCTCAGGATCTAGATTCCTTTCCGTTTTCTCTTTTCCCATCCTAGTTCAGACCCTTATGGGCTTCTGCGTGGTGTGATGGCTCCTCCTCCCTTCTCTTCACCAACTTTGTGGGCATTCTTTTCCAGGCTTCAGACAGGCAGAAAGTGTTATGGCTCACTCAGTAGCCCCAGGGCCTGGAGGAAATGATGCAGCTACAAAAGCTAAGCCCCACCTAAAAAAAAATAGGTGGTTCAGGCCCAGTGAGGGAGCAGAGTTTAGACCCTCTGCATGAGACTAGGCAAGTGTAGCAGTTCTTAAAGAAAAAGTACTCAAATATGGAGATCTAATCATTTGGGGGGGGGTGGGGGGGGAATTGACCAGTATCATGTGCCCCTCTCACTTCCTTTCTCATCTTTCCCACAGTCTTCTCATCCTTCCTCCTTCCTCACATTATTCTCTATTCAGAGTATCCAACATTACCAATGGACGGGTCATTGGAAATACCGAAATATGGTCTGGAAATTTCTTATCAACCTCGTTTTAACAGTTCCTTCTGCTGGATAGGAGAACATACTTTGACTGGGTTTTAGAAGTTGATAAACTGAAATGCGGCAAGGTGAAGGGGTTCACCAATGATGATTAGTTGAATCACAGCAGGACCAAAAAAATTCAGAAGACTTGTCTTCCAGCCTCCTGCTCTGAATGTTTATTTCAAGAAGGTTTTTCTGTGGAGAAGAGACAGTGCCACTTTAAGGGAGGTAACTATCCCAATGGACTTAGGAATTTAGCAAATTTTCATCCCTGCCTTTTGAGTGTGGTAAAACTGAATAATGATCTAAGTTTAATCATCCTGAGTAGTCAGTTCTATTGAAATTTGATTAAGCCTGCTTTCCTTATTCCTGTCTTGAAATTGTCATGGAAGTGTACATGTTCCTGGAACATCATAAAGATTTAAATCTTAAAGTCAATCTTTTAATTTTTTTCAATCTGAAACAGCCTGAAGCCCTGAAGAGAGTTAGCACTGATACTAAAGATTACTTTAGAAAATGGTGACATTATTGCTTAAATATTGTATGGCTTACCAAAGATAAGTAAATTGTATAGTCATCCTTCTCAAAGCTTCTTTGAAATAAACTAACATGTAATTGTTTGACTTTGAGAGAAAACACCTAACGTTTGGTGATGAGTGAATGAATGAGTGGATGACTTCTATCACCATCTCTCCTAGCCTCTCTGTCATCCCTCACAAAGCTTCCATTCTAGTTCAATGCCACAAAAGCTTGACTGTCCCCAGTAATAGCAGTGATGGTCTGGGATGGCACTGAATCAAACAACAACCATCCGGAGACTTCCCTTTAGCTAAGGTTTTCCATTTCCTTCCCCATTTTTACCAGAACTCCCCATATCTAACTAGAATGAAGATTGATTGATGTAAACTTTGCTTTTCCTCTTTCCTGCCTTTCCTCTGACAAGAGGTAAAAATAAGCAGTGCAGTAGGCCTAAGGCCAAAAGCAGAGTTGAGGAGGCCTGATGCACTGCCAGGCTGGTCACCCACGTCAGAATAATTAAGAGCCGAGCAGAGGTGGCGCCAAACTGCAAATACCATGGAGTCTGGAGAGGACCCAGTGAGAGAAATAGTGAAGAAGGAAAATTATAGAGTGGGGAGAATGTGTTGCTGGGCAGGAGATCTGACTCCTAGTCTTAATTTTACCTCCAAGTTGTGTGAATTCTCCTGACCTTTTCATGGTTTTCTTTTTTTCTCTTTTCCTGAAAAACAACCCATTACCCGCTTGCCTCCTATGGATGGATGTTAACATGTTAATTTTGAAACTAGGGAGGCAGAAATAATCACAAAGATGGAAATGACTGATTCCAGGAGCCCACAAGCCACCTCTAAGTCATTTCTGTGCTGTTGAATAATTTATTGACCTAAGGCTCTGCCAGGTCCAGGCGCTGGATCTCCGAGCTTCCAATCCTATCCCCCCTACTCCCCACCCTTCCAGATCCCCACTTCTACATACACATTCCAGTTATCATCAACCTCACCAGGGCACCAAGACATCAACTTCAAGTCATCATTAATCATTAATCTGCTTAACTGCCACGATGTGGCAGGTAGTTCTTAGAAATGGCATAAATCTAAAAAGGAAAAAATAGTAGACTGAGATCTGAGTGAGTTTTGAAGCTCATGGTAGGCACTCACAATTGGATCCTTATAATTCTTTTCAGATAAAATTTCTGAACTAAATGATGATTATTCTAGAATTGTCTCTACTATGACCCTGAAGGGCAGGCTTTACCTTCGTTCTACTGGGCATCTTCTCTACAGAGAGGCCTCTGCCAAGTATCATGGGAAATAAAACAATAAGATCTGAGTTTTGTGCCCCAAAATGTTTATAGACTAATAAAGGTAATAGATGTAACAGACAGCCTAGAATTGAGAGTTAGTTACACACACAATTTCCTTCGAATGTATGTATCAAGATCCTCTCATCAACATTTGATTCCTGACTTCCTCCCTCCCACCTTAACGGATGACTTTCCATATCTGGAAGCTCTGCCTGCTTTCTACCATCCAACCAAGCCACTCCTCCTTTAAGACTTGGCTTTTTCCCTAATAAGCCTCCTCCAAATCCATCTGCACTATTCATTCTAGCCTCCCCTCTCACCCCTGATGTGTGTTACATGTATTCAACGCACATGTGCTGTCTGCTCCAACTGGTAGCATTTAGATCAACTAGTCAACAAGCTGCATAAGCAACTAAAAGCCTCTTTATTTGGTGTTACTACCAGAATCACACCAGTACAAGTGGTGAGAGAGCCTGGGTTCCTGAGTGTCATTGTGGCTGGTTTGTCCCTGTTGTTAAAACAGGGTTCTGAATATCCCCTGAGGTTCCTTCCTGCATTACCAATATCGAATGCCGAAAAGGAGTCAACTGACCTGACCAGGTCTACATTTCTTTTCTGTTGATCCAGGATTCTTCTACAGCCAGATGATTCCTTACAGATCCTGGCTCCAGTGGAAGCTGATGTGGGTTTCTACACTTGTAATGCCACAAATGCCTTGGGATATGACTCTGTCTCCATTGCCGTCACATTAGCAGGTAACATGAAAATCCCTGTTCAGTTCAACTCAGAACCATTGTTGAAGGCGTGCCTACAATGTGCCAAGCACGCCCAGGGCCACATAGATAAACGAGTTCCATACCCTGCCTTCAGGAAGCTTATAATCTATAATTACAATTAAATGGAGGTAAAATGTAACATAAAGTATAATGAAATAAGTGCTGTAACTGATGACCCAAGTGTGTACAAGAACCTTTCATTGCATCTGGGTGGTCTTCAAGTTGGGATGAGTTTTGATAACAGAAATGGGATAAATATTCCAGAAAGGACAACATGAGCAATAGAGATGTGTACAAGTAAGTAGCATGTTGGGACACATGAGTCTTGACCTAAGATCATCGGGATCTTTTGAGATTCTGTCATTTCTCCTTGTTACACCCATTGCAAAGACTTTAAGACCCATGGGCAATTGGAATTCTGTGGTCATGGTTTGGAGCAGGAGTATTCTCTCTGATTCTGTTTTATTTCAACCTTTTGCTCTAATGCACCTGCCAACACTTTGCCTTTACCTGTAGAAGTTAGGCAAAACATTCTACACATGATGACTTAAGAAAATTGAGTTCCAAAATACAATGTCTCCCAAGGTTGTGGTCTTATAGTAATGTACTTTATGAAAACCCCTCTTACATAGGACAAATCCTTGCCTTTGAAACTAAAAAAGACCTTAGATACCAGCTGGGCCAGTTTCCCTCATTTCTTAGAGGCCAGGCAACATGAGGTCACACAGCCACTCAGCTAGTGGCAGGAAGAAGAGAACTGAAGTCTCCTAACTCCCAGCTCATTGTTCCCTACATTTCCCCACTGATCCTACCAAAATAGCATCCTTTTTCTCAGATCTGGGCCATGCAGTCTTTGTGGCGGTATGTTGCATGTGTTTGTATTTATTCTTTTCAATGGCTGCTCCCATCAGATGATTCAGTAGATGCTGGAAACGCCAACATCACCCCACACTGACCTCATCGGTCCGTGCCGGGATTATGTTGTCACACTGTTCTCCAGTCACACATGCTACTCCCTTGCATATCTGTTTAGCAAAGGTATTGCTGCCCCCATGACCTAAGGCTGATCTGGGAAGGGACCTTTGGCAGAGAGCTTTTGCAGAGAAGATGAAAGTCAACAGTGAATAAGGCAGGCTAAGGGGCCCTGGGGTGGATTAAAGACTGATGTTATTAATGCCTATTTTTTTGTGAATAGAACATTTGCTTTTCTCCTAATGTATTCCAGTCACAATCTTTATTCCCCTCTTTATAGAGAGTCCAGATGCTCAGCACCAGTCTTGTTAAATCTCTTCTGCCTTCCACCCTCCAACTTGCCTTAGCAAGGGCACTGCTGACATCCTTCCAATTGCTGGCAAATAGTGGCTCTTACAGGATTAACTCTCATGTTTCTATAGATCCAGATACGGTTCAGCTCTGTCGCAGACTAAATACCCTTTGTTCACCTGAATTTAATACGATTAATGGAAACCTGTCTGGAATTAAGCAGGCAGTTGTAACATCAGGCTTGACTGCAGCTCTTTGAAGAGGAGCTATTGGAGGCTGCCAACAGGTTCAAAGCCAGGGAAGAGAAAGCAGCCAAAGAGGTGCCAGGGAAAGGGAGGAAAGGGGCTGACCGATGAAGTAGATCACAGGCAGCCACGCCCAGGGCTTAGGGAGCTGTGTCCTTGTGCTTCAGTAGTGGGGTTTGTTCAGGTCTGCTGGTAGATCTGTCAAACAGTCCCTTTAGAAGTTAAGTCTCAAAATTACATGTTGCCTTAGGATTGTATTTGTGTCTTTACCTGGGATTATCATCTACACCTGTGCCAATATCGACACAGTATTAAGTGGCTCACCAGCTACTGTTCTGAGCACAGCCTCTGCCAAGTATTGTGGCACAGTTAGCAATAAATAAGACATGAGTTCTGAGCTCCATAATGCTTACCGACTAGTGAAAGCACTGGATGTATACAGGACTACCTAGAACGGAGAGATAGTTACAATTCCTTCAAATGTATGCATCAAGATCCTGCATAGCAGCATATAAAATACAGCCTAAATATAACCTACATTGGGGGGAAGGGGATGGGTGTTAAACATTTCTAAATTTGATTACCAATGGTATTGCTTATTAGCTGTGTGACCTTGAACAAAGTATATAACCTCATTAAGTCTTCATTCTCATCTATAAAAATGAAATTAATATTTTACGGGATTGTTGTGAGATTAAATAAGACTGCACGTGTGAAAAAGCACTTAGCCCCATGCCAGGCACATAGTTCACACTCAATAAATGTTTCCTTTTCTTTCTCTAGCTCTTCTAAAATGAAACACATCCTGAAAGCCGTTCTAAAATGTGTAAAACATTAGCCCAACTTTGCTTCCATGTATTTTTCACTGTAAGTCTTCACCCTGAAATTTTTCCAGTATGGACTTAGGAGTTGACTCAGCTCACTTGCAATCAGATCCTCATGGTAAATCTCAGTGCTTCTGTACTTTTAAAGATACTCCAGAGTTTTTACCTTGACTTCAGTATGAATGTAGGCCAAAAGGGAAAAACCTTTTTGGAGACTCAGGTGTCCCCATGATTCTGTAAGGAAGGGATGGACTTTGGTTTTGCCGATGCCCCTAAGTTGACCAGATGCAGAGAACCTTCTTCCTAATAATTCACAAGAGGAGGCCTTGCGTGGCAGTCAAGCCTGCAGGCTCTGGAGCCTCATGATCTGAATTTGAATCCTAGCTCCATCACTTTCTAGTTATATAACCCCGAGCAACTTCTTTACACTCTCTGACTCAGTTTCTTTATTTGTAAAATGGTGATGATAATAATAGTGGTTGACTCAGAGGGTTCTTGCGGAGATTAAATGCATTCATTCACACAAAATGCTTATAATGGTGCCTAGCATAGAGCAAGCACTCAATATTTGTTAGCCATTATTATTATTATTACGAGGATAATGCATAAAACAAAAGCCCAGTTATTTTTACAGCAGGGAATATTCCTTTTCAGAGACCGGAATGTTCACAAACCTTTCGTGGGGCGTCTCTCTCTCAATGTCTCAAGGTCTCACTGTCACCGGGGGAAGCCAAATTAGCCGTCTGGAAAGTGGTTGGAGTGCCTGGATTCAGAGCAAGGGATGTGGCTAGCAATGAGGAATATTTCACATGCGCCACGGGAAGGGAGGCCTGAAGAACTCTCCCTGGCGTACGTTAGGCATCTCCCATTGAGTTGCCCCATTCTCTCAATTCAGTGCATTGTCAAGTCTGCCTCTCAGATTCATTTTGTGTCCAGTGCTACTCTCTACACAATTTTTACTTAAATATGTAAGCACCATTTAGTTTTAGACATACTAATACAGCCAAACGTTCCTTGCTCTGCCCTCTTTAGGCCTGTAAAATTTTGTCCTTAGTGCCTTTTGCTTCATTCCAAACTCATCCCTTATGTGTTGATTTTATCTTTTAAGTCTCAGAGATTTGAGAGTACTTTGTGAGCATCTCTCACTGTGGAAAAGGCCAGTGTTTCCCCATCTATTTCCCCGGTTCAGCCCAGGAAACTCACAGCCATGTAGACCCAGTGGCTCAAAATTCCTTTCTGTTCTAAATTGACTTAATTGGATGCCTGTTTCACTGCTCAGAATGTAGATGGCAGTGGCTTATAGTAGAGGGGAGAGTAACGGGGGGTGAGGAACAGTATAAGAATCTCACCAAATTGTCATATACCTAACATTTAGAAGTATTGATTACCTGACACCAGGTATAAACGGGGCTGGGTAAGGGAGAGTTTCTGGTGTGCACCACGATAGGTACGAACATTGGAGATTCAGCACTCTGCCAAGTTGCTCAGAAATCTTCCAAATCTGAATGGTGTAAGCAGGGTTTTGAAGAAAAGCAGTAGTTTCCTGGTAAATTGCTTCCGTCTGGCAGTAGAGTTTAGCTCTACTTACGATGCAGATGAGGCCTGTCCAGGTGTAGACCATTGATGAGGTCATAGCCATAAGGGAAACGTTTTTGGTTGTCATTGATATAAGATCACAAAAGAGATACTATAAGGCCTGCCTGACATCATCAATGCAAAATGAGAAGATGAAGGCTGAGGGACGAGCATATCTTTCATTGAAAGGAGAGAACACAGATGAGCTCATCTGAAGTTTTCACAGGAAGGGAGAGACAGAAAATATTTCTCCTTTCCTGGCATGTTTTTCTGCTTTCTTAGGAGTTGAATAGCTGACACATATTGCGTCTCATAAAGAGATCACAGAAAAATAAAAATAAAAGGCAATTGTTTTCGAAATTCTTCTTTTTCTGCCCCCTCCCCATCGTGATTTAGTAGCTATGCTAAAAGATAAGCAGTTTTGTAAGCTTTTCCTGATGTAAGTCATTTCAAAGTGACATTTCCGAATTTTTCATCCAGCACTTCTGTTAACCAGAGGAGGATTTTGCTTCACAGGTTATTAGACTCAGAGAGGGCCTTGTCACAAGTGGCAAAGACTGACAGAGGAAGGTTTGCTCCAGTGCGCTAAATCAGGGGGAAAGATAGGCAAGTTGGGCTGTGTTCCTGATGGTGCTCTGAACAACAGGGTAATGGTCATGGACTCGCTCACGCTGCCATCAAGGGACCTCGTTATCTGATAGAATACTGAGTAACCGAAGTCTTTAAGTTTTCCTGAATAAGTATACATGTGTAGCATGCCCATTAAAGAGCCCTAGCTTTTACAGAACTTAGATAAAATAGATAAGAATGTAGGAGAATCCAACTTACTCTGCTCTCCAGTAGACTAGAAAGAAAACAAACAAGGAAGCACAAATGATCTAAACTAGCCCATCTCAAATCCGGAAAAAGCAATTCCACATCTGGCCAATGGAATGAAAGAAGGATGGGTGGTTGGACAGGCAGCAGGATAAAGCGTACCCTTGGTTGGTTGTTTCTAGGAGAGACTGCAGCATCACACAGCTGTGCGAGGTGTGGGGTTCCTTGTCTAGGACTCTGCAGTGGAACATGCAAAAGAAGTTATAACAGCGCCACTTGCTGCCTTAGTCCCTGAGGAGTCATCAACTTCAATTGAATAATTAGAAGAAGTAATGGCAGTAACCTGAGTAAACTGGCATCCGTAAAAATAACTTTAAAGAATGGTAACAAGGGAGGAATGGGAAGCCATGCAGCCTGAGAATGTTCAGGAAAGGGGAGTGTAGCCCTACCTATTTCCTTAGTCCTAAGGGCCTCGCCATATGTGTAAATATTCTGTATAATGAAGGCACACCAACTAAACAGAATCACAGGGCAAAGAAATTCCAATTCCTTCTCATTTTTTGTGCAAGATTATTAATTAGTAGTCACAATGTTGACCCTGAATTGACCAAAAAGGGCTAAATCAGATTAAAACTACTTTTTTGGATTTACTGAGATATAATTTATGTACCGTAAAATTTACCCATCGTAAGTGTGCAATTTGCTAACTTTTTAGCAAATTTTTTAAGTTATATAACCATCACTACAATCCAAGATGTTTATTTTTTTAAAAAAGCTTTATTGAGGTATATTCACATACTGTACAATTCAGCCATTTAGAGTATGCAATTGAGTGGCTTTTAGTACATTCAGAGTTCTACATTCATCACCACACTCAATTGTAGAGCATTTTCATTATCCCAAAAGTAAGCTCCACACCCCTTAGCCATCACTCGTCAATTTCCCAGTTCCCTCCACCTCTAAGCGACCACTAATATACTGTATCTCCATAGATTCTGCCTGTTCTAGACATTTCAAATAAATGGAATCATACAATACATGGTTCTTTTTTACTAGCTTTTTTCACTTAGCAGAGTATTTTCTTCATCTTTTCATCAGTTGATGGACATTTAGGTTGTTTCCACTTTGTGGCTATTATGAATAGTGCTGCAATGAACTTTCACATGCAAGTTTTTGTGTGGACATATGTTTTTATTTCTCTTGGGTATATACACTTAAAAGTGGAATTTCTGGTTGTATAGCACACTTATGTTTAACTTTCTGAGAAACTGCCAACTATGTTTCAAAGTGGCTGCTCCATTTTACATTCCCGCCGGCGCTGTATGAGGGTTCCAGTTTCTCCACATCCTCACCAACACTTGCTATTGTCTGTCTTTTTTATAATAGCCATACTCATGGATGTGAAATGGTATTTCATTGTGATTTTAATTTATATTTTCCTAATGATTAATGATGTCAAGCATCTTTTTGTGTGCTTATTAGTCATTTATATGTCTTTGTTGTACTTATAACTTTGGTGATGAAGACAATGTATATGGCCTGCAAATCAGTTTTTTATTGCTGCTATAACAAATTACTATGAGCATAGGGTCTTAAAACAGCACAAATATATTATCTTACAGTTCTGTAGGTCACAAGTACGTCTGGCACTGTCTCTCCAGGATAAAATCAAGATGTCAGTGGGCTGCATTCCTTTCTGAAAGTTCCAAGGAAGAATGCTTTTCCTGTTCATTCAGATTGTTGGCAGAATTTAGTCCTTTGTGACCTAGGACTGTGGTCCCTGTTGTCTTTGCTGGCTGTAAACTGAGTGCCTTTCCCAGCGTCAAGAGGCCACTGCCTTCCTTGGCTCTTGGCCCTCTTCTTCCATCTTCAAAGCTAGCAATAGTGGATTGAGTCCTTCTCATGTTGCCTCTCTCTGATGGACTCTTCTGTCTCCCTCTGATTTTAAGAACTCATGTGGTTAGACTGGGCTCACCTAAATAATCTAAGATAATCTTTCTATTTTAAAGTCAGCTCATTAGCAACCTTAATTCCCTTTTGCCGTGTCACATAACATAGTCGCACATTCCAAGGATTAGGATATAGACATCTTTGTGGGGCCGTTATTCTACCAACCACACCCTGTCTGAAGGACACACGTCATTTCCATCTAACTGTCGCCAAAGATAAATGCAAATCTAATGTTGATAGACCTTCCAGTTTTCCCACATAAGCCAAACCAAAACACACACACACACACATACACACACACATTTTTTCTTAATCTCTCCATTTTTAACTGAACCCAACTAATTTAAATTTTAAAAAACCATTTACAGGCTAAGCATGTCATTGCTGTGAACATAGCCTGGAGTCTACCAGTACCCTCTGGTTAAATCTTCCATTTACTATATTCTCTGCTCATGCGTTACACCTCATTTCCCAGTATAGTCAGAGTGTTACTCAAATTGTAATAATTTATTTTGTTAGATTACATTAACTAAAACCATGTAGTGATTTGGATAGGAGAGAAATGTTTGTTTTTTACTATTACTAAAAAGAAAGCTTATTGTAATAATAGAATAAGTAAGATTCTAGGGAAAGTATTTACCTCAGTACACAATTTAGGAGCAGATTTAGAACTATAAACTTGTGTCCTTATTGTAAACAGAGGGGTTTTAAATAGTTGCACATTAGAGCATCTTTTACACCTAAGAGTTCTGTGAATTTCTTACACACAAATAAAGTACAGTAGTCCCCACCCACCACTACCAGCTATAAACTCCCCTTGCCTGAAATTCTAACATTTGCAAACTTACTTCCTTTATCTTTGGGAGACTAGAAGACTAGATAGCAAAGAAGTAGAGCTTTTGCAATGATGTCTTGGAAAAGATGAGAAGAAAAGTTCTCAGAGGACTGGTGAAGAGGAAGGGTGCGGAGCTGAGTAAAAGGCCAAATACTGACTTAGAAGGTAAGAGGTGGGAGTGAAGGAGACCTTGCGAGCGAGACAGCAGGACAAGAAGGAGTTAAAAAATTCCGGAGCTATAAAATGCAAAATGCATTTGGAAGGAGAACCAGACTAAGAAAAAAATCATGCATTTTAATATGACGATTATCTGTAACAAAGCAACTCTTGTTGGAATTGCCAGGTAGCCAGATCCTGAAAAGTTTCTGGCCAGCAATGGATGGTAACTGGACATTAATAGTCAGTATCCATCGTTACTAATTTCAGATGTATAAGATGTTGTTGGTATTTATAAGGGTTTTCATAGGTTCACACTGATCGAGGTCCTTTAAACTTTATTTAACTCATGAGTTCTTAAATTCTTCATCCGGGAATTCTCATTTCAGAGAGCTTACGCAGATTTAACTCCAGTGGCCTTTGTGAGGGACCTGTGATAATTGCAATGTAAGCAGAGGCTAGCGTTTCTTAAGGCATTGCTTTCATATTCTCGCTTATTACAAGTCATTATCCATTGATTAAATCTGGATTAAATACAATTTCCTTAGTTTTAGGTGTTGAAAGTATGTGAAATCCATAACGCCTCGTTTCTTTATACTCAACTATTTGACTTAGTGGGAGTCACTATCGTATTCACCTTTCTCTTGAATTGAGATTTGGGCCTGCCATGGCTATCACAACTGTTTTCTTGAACAATTTCATGGGGTCATGAGCAAGTCAGCCCGGCATGCATTGATTCACAACTTCTCTGGAAGTAGATACTTTTTGGGGTCTCCAAGAAGACCAATCTCAGTGTGACTTTTAAGCTCTCTCTGTCTGTCCAGATACTTATACCAGTTTGGGAAGAATCCATCATATTTAAATTATTTCTTTTTATAATTATCCTGAAACCCTCACAGTTCTTCAAAACAGAAGCATTTGAGTTCCTTCTCACTAACAGATTTATTCTCTCTCCTCTTTCGTATCTTTTTCCTCTTTTCTTTAAACTTTTGCTTTCTGAGTTTATTAGAAGTTCCCAACACTGCTCCTTATACCATTTTCTCTCCGTGTGTTAGCAGAGATACTGCCGATGATCACTAACATTTATTCAAACCTCACACCCTGCTAAGGCATCGTTCCAACAGCTTCAAATGCATTCATGTACTTATTCCTCTCAGCAACCATAGTGGAAGAAAACTACGGCACAAAGAGATTAAATAACTTGCCTAAGTCACTCAGCTGTTAAGTGATGGAGTCCAGACATCTGACATGCAGGCTGCCACTTCTTATACCCATGTCCACTGCAGGCATCACTGGTTTGTCATGCATTTTTGCTGCTCAGTCCTCATGAATGTAACCCAGAATCCGTGTCTGAGCAGTACTCCAGGAAGACCCTGCCAATTGCTAGTTTAGGCTTCAGAATCTCAAACCTATTTGCCAGTTATGCATCCTTTCTGGAGCTCTCAAGTCGTCTCCAACCCTGCCTCCTGCAGTCCTTGTTCCTGTCATTGCCCAGGATCCCAGTCATCGTCAACGTGTCTTCTCATTCTCCTGCGGAATGAATGCCTGTGCACGCTTTTTAGCATAGATTGCCTTTACCTGAACTGTGAGAATCTGAAGCCTTGTAAGTACAATTCATTTTTAATGGCTAAGGATAGTAAAGAACCATTTTCAAATGATGTTTGCGACTCATAGTGTTAGAAGAATTGAAAGAAGACCCATTTGATTCATTTAGTCAATGAGTCAACAAATATTCACTAAACCTGGATTAATGAGCATTTGCTAACTACCATAACAAACAAAACCATAAGTATATGATAGCTAAAATATGATAGGTTATTTCTTGCCCACATAAAGTCTAAAACAAATGATTGCAGAGGAGAGTCTTTGTGGTTTGGGTCAAGAAGTGGCACACTTCACTTCTGTTGATGTTCCATCTGCTGAAACTCAGTACCTTGCCCACACCCAACTGCAGAGAGGCTGGGAAATGACCTAGCTGTGTGCCCAAGAAGAAGAAAAGGATTTAGTTAGGAGCATATCAGTCTCTGCCATGGCTTCTAGAGTGGGAGGCCTCATGCTGTTGAAAACAAAGTTTCTATTAGCAAAGGCCTGGACTTCAGCCCTGAGAAAAAGTTACTTACAATGCTCTCTGTTCTTGGCTGCCCTCAAAAAACAACCCTTCCATTGGCTCTGGCTCCTCTCTCAATCACCTTTATACTGGGCCAAAGAGATTTTTCAAGCACATATGTTCAGATTTTTTCCCATTGGGTTTGCATCTTACCCGAAGTCACACATGGAGCATGTGAGCCAGAGCCCAGATTGTGCACAGGAATGTATTTTGGAGCATTGGCGCCTGGGACTGCTCATCTGTGCCTGTCTGTCCCTCCGGTTACTCCTCTTTCAGGATCAGGACAGCAGCAAACTCCTCTGCCCTGAGGCATCACGGGGCCATGCTCATTCACACCATTGGATCCCGACACACGAGATTTAGCTACACCTTAGGTTCACCCTTTGTGCAAGCGCTGCGCTTGCTTACTGGGGAGGCTCCAATTTCCCCTGCTCCATGTCAGTTCAGACAGGAGGAACCATAATCCAAAGGCTAAGGGGTATGATGAGTCTGAAGGAGCTGAGCAAAAATGATTCTCTTAATGCTTCTGATTCTGTGTGTGACACTCCTGAAGGGCCTTGATTCCTCATATTAGGCCTGATGAATTGAAAAGTTTGCCTTTGTCTCCATTTCCTTGATTTTCTTAAATCTATACAGATATAAAATTAAGCATTATCTCCTTCTGTGTCATACAACTATAACACAAAGTTATAGATTAAACGAAAGAATAATCTATAAACCCTACCAATTTACATAAAATTAGCACTAATTTAATCTGCTGGCAGATGCTGACTTGCAGAAGTGGAATGGCTGCTTGCAGCACATAGTCCTGATGGCTGAGGTGCAGCTCACACCCCAGCAGCTCTGTGATCATGGCTCAGCTCTCTCAGCACCTTTTTATGATGTGTCATGACCTTTCTTCTTTGTTTGTTTTTTGCCAGGGAAGATTGGCTCTGAGCTAATATCTGTTGCCAATCTTCTTCTTTTTGCGTGAGGAAGATTTGCCCTGCACTAACATCTCTGCCAGCCTTCCTCTATTTTGTATGTGGGTCGCCACCACAGCATGACTGCTGACGAGTGGTATAGTTCCACATCCGGGAACCAAACCGAGTTGCCAAAGCAGAGCGTGCCAAACTTAACCACTAGACCACAGGGCCAGCCCCATCATGACCTTTTTTTTAAGCATTCTCTTAGCACAAACATATAACTTATCATTTCACATTAGTTAACTTCCATAATGAAAGTAATAGTCGTTAATGTGAATGTAATCAAACACAAACACAGGCATGGCATCACACAACAGAACTTATTCATCAGGTGATCACCCAAGTAATTTAAAATAGGCTTATATTTTTGTTGTTGGTTTTTTGTCTTTTGTTTTTGAGGAAGATTAGCCTTGAGCTAACATCTGCCACCAACCCTCCTCTTTATACTGAGGAAGCCTGGCCCTGAGCTAACATCCATGCCCATCTTCCTCTACTTTATATGTGGGACGCCTGCCATAGCATGGCTTACCAAGCAGTACAAGTAGTTCCGCTCTGTGATCCGAACCAGCAAACCCCGGGCCGCCAAAGTGGAATGTGCGAACATAACCACCGCACCAGGGGACCAGCCCCTGTTGTTGGTTTTTTTCAACTGACCATTAAAATAAGAGCTCTAACTTGAAAATTCCAAATAGAGGACCAGTAATGATCTCTCAAAAGAAATCTCCTCAGCTCTCACCAGGAATCAGGGAAATAAGTTAAAGAAAAACTAGAAGAGTGTAATTCGTTGGTTCTCAAACCTGGCCACGTATCAGAATCACCCAGGAACTTGTTAAAAACAGAAATTACAGCTTCCATGCCAGAACAGACAACTGCATCAGAAGGCTGAAGCCTCTGCTTCTGCAAACTGGAATGGAATGGTTACGCACACCGAATGAAGCTGTCTCCTTGGCAGCCATGATCGAGTGAATCAAAAGGCACCTGAAACCATCTCATGTTTGCCTTACTCTTGGGGTAGGGAGGACCTTAGAGTCCTGAGTCGAAGTCATGGTCTTGTGCAGTGGTTTTAAACCACTTGGGATTCAGGTTTAGTAGATTTGGAGTAGGGCTCGATAAGATATCCAAGCTTTCTCGAATAAATGTAAGAGCGTTGGTTGATTAAGAAGTGTTCTTTACATTATAAATTTCTATTGATTATAAATATTTGGATACCTTTGTGCTTTGTCTTTAACAATGGATCATAAAAGTAATAAGAAGTGTAAGTCACCTCTGCTAACAACAGCGACAGGACAAAGGCCATTACTTTTCAGTAAAAGCTCAATATAATTAATTAAGGGCTCGATTTAATTCAGTGGCATTTGAATTTTATAGCTGTACACTCACAGCTATTAAAAAACACCTTTATTATTAAAACTCCTGAAGGAAAAATAACTTGGTAATTATGAGCCTGAAACTCTCTGGTCCCTACCCTGCTTTTCCCCATTGGCACAGTTTTTATTACACAGCGAGGCAACTATTGTATTATAGCAGGACAGATTATGTTTTTAACAAGTGCCCTGGGGGATCTGAGGCCACCAGTCCATAGACAAGGATTTGAGATCCCCTGTAACAGGCATTGGACTCTAGGTCAAAAATCTGGGGTCAAGTTTAGCCCAGCTACTTGCTTGCTCTGTGGCCTTGGACAAAGCATGGAGCCTTTCTGAGCCTAAGTCTCTTGCTTATATAAAAGATAGAAATGCTTTGCCTACTTCTCAGGGTTGTTATGAGAGCAAATACAATTCAGATAATGTGCATATCATACCATATGCACACATATATTCACTTAATAGGTATTTATGGAGGACCTACCATGTGCCAGGACAAGGTGGTGGGATAAAGAAGTGAACAAGAGAGATGTGGTCCCCGCTTTTATGGAAGTTACCTGGTAAGGGGCAGGTGGCAAAGAACACACAAATAAATAAAATAAATTCTGACAGTTCTTCTGCTTTTGAAGACAATAAAGTTGGCAGTGAGATATATAAGGACTGGCAACGGAGTGAAGGAGCACATGCTTTACATGGAGTGGTTAGGAAAGGTCCCACCAGGATGTAGTCTTTGCACAGAGACATGAATGACCGGAAGAAGATGGCCATGTGGAAGTCTGCAGGTAGAGGGTGTCAGGGAAAGGGAAGAACCGGAGAAAATATGCTGATGTTTTGGAGGAAAGAAAAGAAGGCCAGTGTGGCTAGAACACAGGGGAGTGTGGCCTCAGTGAATTGGAGAGGTAGACAGCTGGGCCTCAACACATAGAGGGTGGTTGGTCATGAAGAGGAGCTTGAAATTTTGTTCTAATTACACTGAAACAGTACCAGGTAATTTAAGCAGAGGAGCTATGTGATCTGATTCATGTTTTAGAAAGATCACTCTGGCTGTCATGAGAAGTGTAGTGAAGGAAGAATGGAAACAAGGAGACAGGCTCTGCAGTGGTCCAGCCAGAGAAGAGGGCAGCGTTCGATTATAGCAACAGAGAGGCCGGTTAGATATAGAGTGTGTTTGGAGGTGGAGCTGGGGAGCTTCTTATGGGTAGGGAGTCAAGGAAAATATGCCAATGTGAATTCAGTGTCATTCCAGCTGCATTCTCCTATTATTGCCCTGCTTTATTCTCAAAAATCATCATCGTATGAAATCACTCATCTTCACATCAGGTCATACATAATCTCAAGTATATGGAATATAGGTGAAATAAGGGAAAAGGCCCCTAAACAGCCAAAATAGAGTGGAAAGCCTATGAACATATTCAAAGGTGAGCTCCTCACAACCTTGCTAAAGTTTCTGCCTTTAAACATAGTTCTAATAAGCATAATAACCTACGCCTAGAAGACAATTAAAAAGGAGAGAGGAGGTGAAAGAGGGACAGCTTCTAACATGAGGCTGTGTGACAGTGCAAGCAGGAATAAAGGATAAATAAATGAGGGAAAAAACAGAGTGTAAGAAGTAGGTATGAGACTCCAAAGGGCATTAATGAATTACAGTTTACTTCACAGTCAAAGAAGGCACAGAAGAGTGAAGACCAGTGTAGAATGTCCTGCCTGTAAAGCGGTTAAAACAAAATTAAATCCATTTGACTTACGAAAAACTTAAGCTTTGGGTATATAAAAATGATTTCATGTGGACCCTTATTTCCCCAAGCGCTCAGTAAAGGAATCTTTTCATTGTATTTTGGGGTCATGTACACAAAGTGCTGTATTTTTGTCCCCAGCTGATAAAGGCCTACTAAGGTGTAATGTACACAGAACTTCCACTGCTGGAAAGATGGCATAGATGTACTTTCCCCTATTCCTCCTGCTATATACAACTAAAATCCATGGACATTATGTAAAACAAACATAAGAAGACTGAAAAGTGGAGAGGAGAAAGCAGACTGGCTAGGGACCTTGAGAACTGGAACGACACAACTGTTACTTCCTTGGGTTTACTTTTTCCCTCCTAAATTCCAAACTGGGAGCTGAAGAAGCCAACCACCAGAAAATGCGAAGGGAACAGAAAAAAATGCCCCAAATAAAGACTGTTCTCTCTAGCCAAAGGACCAGGAGTGGGGCAGCCTAGTAAGACAGAAGATTTTGGAAAATGCTGCTCTACTTCAAACACCACAGAAAAGACTGGTCTACCGCCACCCACACCAACAGCAGCTGAGTAAGGAACTAGACTCCACCTCGTCAGACTGAAACGAGGTTCTGCAACACCACCGCAGATGTGGCGTCAGAGAAGACAGATTTCATCTCCACCAGGGCGAAGAGCAGAGGGGGAGCCTGGAGTTCCACCCTCACCCTGCGGTGCCTCCTTACTCTTCTCTCTGGGGAGGTGGTAGAGAAGGCCTCCTGGAGAGTCAGGCCTTTCACCCACCCCACCTCCCCAAACGAGACCCCTCCACAGTGGTGTCAGTGGAAACCATGTGGGGAGCCAGAAGTCCCAGCCCTGCTCAGCGGGAATGAGGAGTCCCCCACTTGTATGACAAAGGAGGTCAAGTGGAGAGCCTGGACTTCTACTTGCACTGGGTAGAATGAGGTGGCACCTCTCTGCTCCCCCGCCTGAGTGGTTTCAGAGAAAGCCAACTAAAACAGAAGGTTTAAATAAGATCCAGAGTTGCATAACATAATATGAAAATGTCCAGGTTTCAACTGATAATCACTCATCATACCGAAAACCCACTTTCATCACTCTTATTCAACATAATGCTGGAAGTTCTATCCAGTGAAATAATGCAGGAAAAGGAAATAAAAGGCATACACATCAGAAAGGAAGAAATAAAACTATTACAGATGAAAGGATTGCCTACTTAGAAAATACCAAGGAATCTACAAAAAATCCTAGAACTAATATGTAAGTTTAGCAAGGTCATAGGATATACAAAAATCAACTGTATTTCTATATGTTAGCAATGAACACAGAAAGTGAAAATACAAAGTCATTTACTATCCCTCAAAAACCCAAAATAATTAAGTATAAATCTAACAAAATGTGTACGGGACTTGTATACTGGAAACTACAAAACTCTGATGAAATAAATTAAAGGAGATCTAAATAAATAGACATACAGTATTCAAGGATTAGAAGAGTCAACCAGTTAAAGATGTCAATACTCCCCAAATTGATATACTGGCTTAATGTAATTTCTATCAAAATTCCAGCAAGATTTTATAGTTATAGACAAGATTGTTCTAAAATTTACATAGACGCAAAGAAACTAGAATAATGAAGAAGAAGAAAGTGGGGAGAATCAGCCTACCAGATTTCAAGATGAATTACGTCACTACAATAATTAAGACTGTGCGGTATTGGTAGAGGGATAGATGCATAGATCGGGGGAATAGAAGGGAGAACCCAGAAATAGATCCACAAAAATATGACCAACTGATTTTGACAAAGGTACAAAAGCCATTCAGTGGAAGAAAGATAGCTTGTTCAATAAATGGTGCGGGAGCGATTGGACACCCATAGGAAAAAACAAGTGAACTTTGACCAAAGTCTCACATCTTATGCAAAAATTCACTCAAAACGTATCACAGACTTAAACGTAAAATGTGAACCTATGAAACTTTTAGAAAAAAAATAAGAGAAAATCTTCACTATCTAGGTCTAGCCAAATAGTTCTTAGACTTAACATTAAAAGCATGATCCATGAAAGAAAAACTTGATAAATTGGACTTCATCAAAGTTAACGAACTTTTGATCTGTGAAAGACTCTGTAAAGAAGATGAAAAGAAAAGCTACAGACCTGGGAGAAAGTCTCGGCAAAGCACATATCTGACAAAGGACTAGTATCTAGAATATAAAGAACTCTCAAAACTCAACAGTAAAAAAAATGAACAACCCAATTAGAAAATGCTCAAAGGATATGAAGAGACATTTCACCAAAGAGAATATAAAGATGGCAAATAAGCCCATGGAAAGATATTCAACATCATTAGCCATTAGGGAAATGCAAATTAAAACCACAATGAGGTATCACTATACGCCTATCAGAATGGCCAAAATTAAAACTAATGACAACACCAAATGCTGGCAAGGATGCAGAAAAACTGGATAGCTCATACATTACTGGTGGGAATGTGAAATGATACAGCCACTCTGGAAAACAGTTTAGATATCTTAAAAAAACTAAACATGCAACTACTATATGACCTAGCAATTACACTCCTGGCATTTATCTCAAAGAAATGAAGACTTATGTTCGCACAAAAATTTGTACAGGAATGTTTATGGCAGCTTTATTTGAATAGACAAAATCTGGAAACAACCCAGATGTCCTTCACCAAATGAATGGCTAAACAAACTGTGGTACGTCCATACCACGGAATACTACTCAGCAATAAAAAGGAACAAGCTATTGATATACACAACCGTGATACCATGTGAAACCTGGAAGAATCTCCAGAGAATTAATCTGAGTGAAAAAAAGCCAATCAAAAAAGGTTATGTACTGTATGATTCTATTTATATAACATTCTTGAAATGACAAAATTATAGAAATGGAGAACAGATTAATGGTTGCCAGAGGATTATGTGGGGTTTGGGCCAGCATAAGGGACCCTTGTAGTGATGGAAATGTTCTTTAGCTTAACTTTATCAATGCCAATGTGCTGGTTACAATATCGTACTCTAGTTACAATATCCTACCCAAGATACTACCATTATGGGAAACAGCAGAGGGTACACAGGATTGCTCTGTGTTATTTCTTACAACTACCTGTGAATCTACAGTTATCTCAAAATGAAAATTTTAATTTAAAAAAAAAGTCCTTAAAAATGGAAGGTATGGGATCATTTGTTAATTTAATGATAAAATGCACAAAGCATTCCAACTTGTTGGATCACATGCACTATCCTCAGATTCTTCAATCCTTGTTCTTTTTCTGACAATTCTATGGTAGGTGGATGGGTAGTTGCTTCCACTACTGGTGGAAGCAGTGGTTGGGTGGATGCTTTTTATATTGTGCTGTTACAATTTTTTCAAAGGAACACATGGTTAGTGGAAAAAGCCTGGGTATACCAGTTGTTCATTGTGGGTCACTGCATGTTGCAAGAGAATGACCCAAGCCTACAGCTACCATCTAGTAAAATCTCACATTCCTTTTCATCTTCAGGAAAGCCGCTAGTGAAAACATCACGCATGACCGTCATCAACACGGAGGAGCCCGCGATCACAGTCGATGTAGGAAGCACCATCAAAACAGTGCGAGGAGTGAATGTGACAATTAACTGCCAAGTTGCAGGTGAGAAATTCATTCTTGTGTTAATTCATTTGTTCAGATATTAATGGAGCCCTGTGCTAGATTAGCAAAGAGATTAAATACAAATTCTCCTTTCAGGGATTCAGGCCTAGCAGGAAAGCTAAGGCATGAACCTCAGTCCCTCTGAACATGGAAAGTTCTACAGAAGTTTAGAGGAGGAGGGACTAATTCAGACTGGAACAGATGTGGTAGAAGAGGTGGTTTTTTTATCTCAGCCTTGCACACTGATAGGATGTGAACATGCCAAGATGGAGGCAAAGGGTGTTCCAAGTGGATGAAAGAGTGTGAGAAATTCATGGTAGCAGGAAAGCCTCAAGACTGTAAGGAACAGTGTGTGCTTTGCTCTGGCTGGAGCCCAGAGTGCAGAAATGGTGTGGAGGGGCTTAAACTTTAGTAAGGTGGGTGGCAACTACGCTGTGGGAAACCTTGAATGCTTGGCCAGAGACAGATAAAGAGTGACCTTAAGGAGCCATACTTCCAGAAGAGTAAGCCACCAGCAGTGCATAAAATGGATTGAAGAAAGGAAATGCCAGAAGAGAGAAGCCAGTTTAAGAAGTCATCATAGTAGTTTAGAGGGGAGGTTATAGGGGCCTAAACTCAGGGCAGTGGTGGTGGAAAGGTAAGGAGTGGAGGAACATGGGAGAGATGGCACATGTAAGACCAACAGGAACCTGGAGCTTCTGCACATCACATGGGTGGGAGTCATTCAGGAAAATAGCCAGTGCTGCTAGGAGTCGTGACATAGGCATTACCCTCGGGTTGGCCTTGCAAACTCAGAGGCCTGTAGAGACCAGAACATCACTGGGAAGTGGAGGAGTAGTGGACAATAGGGGGTGGCAGTATGCACTTTATAAAGCATGCCTTCAATTAAAAAGCCAGAAACAGCAATGGAGAGCCAAATGAAGCCCAGCTGCTAATTCTGCCCAGCCATGGACCGCTAGTCTGTGACATCTACCTTAAGGGTTTTCACTCCTCAGTGCAAAGAAGAAATGAGTGGCTCCTGTGCCAGGGCCCGGCTAGAGTCCCCTGATTGCTGTCCTCATACCCTACTGTGGCATACCCAAACCCCGGCTCCCTGGTCATACCCGTCTGCAGAGGGGACAGGCAGTGGTATCCACTGCTCCGAAGGTTTCTTCATTGAGATCTCAACCCCACCATCAGAGGTTTTACCTCCACTTGTGATTTATAAGGCCGGAGAACCCATTTCAGAATAAGTAGGAGGAAGATCTTAATCTAGAGCATGTTGTTTACAAAGAACGGCCAGTTCTGGTTTTCTCTGAAATGTCCTGGTAGCTCCAGGAAGCCAGAAATATAAACTTATCTCTGGCATTGTACATTAGCCGCTTCTTTTTGTAAAGTTTTCCTTGGCCTCCTGTGTGTTCAGCCTCTTCAGTGAAACCTTCTAGAACCAAATCCCTTTAGGCCCTGTACTCCCAGGGGAGGAGTAAGACAAACCCCTGACAGGGCTTCCCATGAGTGAGCTGTCCCTCTGCGCAGGGACTGGTGGGGCAGCTAGGGCCTTTGTGTAGAACCCTCCCTCCCACCTGTCACTATGAACACGCGCCTCGGAGACAACGTGGACTGGAGATAGAATGGACTGTGTTGGGTCTCTCCTTGAGAGTTGAATTGGTAGGAGTAAAAGAATGGGGGGCAAAGGGTGGCGAAACAAGGAATTGGGCATTTAAAGAAGATTGAGAGAACAGAGTCCAGGTAGGGAAGTATTTCCCATGGGGAGCCCAGGACACTACAACCAGCTTTGGCCAACTCTTCTATGCCGCTTGGGGCCCTGTCTCCCCGACTCCATCCAGAGACTCGTTCTTGGTAACCTTATAGTGAGATCTGAGGTGGTTGTGTCCAGTTTTTGCCTGGCCATGCACATTACATTCTTTATTTTTATTTTTATTCATAGAACTATTTGTATTAATCATGGTTAATTAAAATAAATCTTTGTGTCTCTGTCATTATACCTTTTGTTCAATAAGATATATATTCAAAGTGGGTGGGAAAGAGCCTGCTTTTGATTACACAGATGGTCTGTGAGTTAATTGAACAAAGAAATCATCCTTGAGCTGAGTCTCCAGTCCAAACACTGACAGCTGGAATGCTAGATGGCAGAAGGAACCACTTCTACTTCGCTGCTACAAGTGGCTCTATGGTTCTCTTACGGCATAATTTCAATGGCTGTGTTGTAGTCTATTTTAAGAATATTACATAATTTACATGGAATAACTCATGTCCTTACATATTTTAGTTGTTAGCAGTTTTTCGTTAAATAACTCTTTGCACATGTATGCTTTCAACTTGTGAAAGGCAGCCTCGTGAATCCTTTCCAACTCTTAAACATAAAAAATATTAAGCAATGAGTATGATGAGAGTTTTTCTCAAAAAGTGATCCAATGCACCATACCACTCCCATACTTGTTGTCTATTTGAGAGGAGCTCAGAAAACGGAATAGAAGATAAAGGGTTGGGGAAGAAGGGAGTGTTTCAGTCATTAGGAACTGATGTGCAAAGGGCTTGAGGTAGGAAGAGCATGCTGCACCTGAAGGAGTAAAATATGGCTGGTGTATTATAGACAGCAGAGAAGAATGTAGCATGACATGTGGCTAGAGGGTTGGGGAGAGTAGGCAGGGGCTAGATCTTACACACTCTCATAGATTATGGTACAATTTGAAATATTATCCTAAGAGGAAAGGAAGCTTTTGAAGGAGTTACCTAGGAGATAAAATTGTCAGGACTAGTGATGCAGAAATAAACAACTGAGAAATCAATGATGAGCAGTATATTAGTTAGGGAATGCTAGATTCTGGTAACAAGTAGACTTCCAAATATATAATGGATCAAACACAATAGAAGTTGATTATTGCTTACCTAAGAGTCTAGTCTTCCTATTCAGCTGCCCCACACAGCCATTCAGAGTCACAGAATGCTGGTGCCTCTGTTATCGGAAACACCTGCCTTCCGAGGTCTCCCTGAAGGTTATCTCTGTCCTGTCAACCAGAAGAGGGAAAACCCAAGTAGTAGGGGATGGTTGGGAAGGCTTTTAAGGGCCACACCCAGAAGTAGCACACATCACTACTTCTCACATTCCCCTCTTAGGCACAGGGCCACTCACAACCACAGGGGATGCTAGCAGTGTAGCCTAGATGGGTACCCAGGAAAAAGAACAAAACAGGTTTTGTGAACAGCTATCAGTGTCTGCCACAGTCATTTTGGAGAAATGTGGAAGGCTGAAAACCTGCTTCCCAGACTTCCATGGTTCTTTAGAATAATTGCCAAGGCTGACATTTAAGTTACTGAATCCTTTCCTTTTCTTGCACCAAGCCATCAAAGAAGCTTCTAGAAATTATCGTGTCAAGGTGTACCTTTCAGTGAACGCCCCACCTCGAGATGTTGACAAGCTGCTATGGGGCAAGCAGCCTTCCAAATATAACAAGTGGTCTAGTTAACAAGAATATCCTGCCTGGGATTTAAAAAAATATTATAGCATCACCCTACCAGGCAGCTCAGTGGAGATTAAAGGCCCTAATCCTTATAATCATATCAAGTTACAACCCATTATGACCAGACTCATTTATTGATCCTTTCAAGAAACAGGGAGAGCATTGTATTGTTGATAAGATATGCCACAAAGGGGTAACAGTAAAAGCAGGTTCTTTTCTTTCCCTTTTTTAGACACAGATCATACCAGGGAGTCCAGAGTGTGGAGCCTTTCCAAGTAACGTGTCAACAACATAGCTTTGGACTTTGTTCTGTGGTAGAGTGTATTTTCTGTCATTTTTCAGACATTTCTTTCTGTAGAGTGTGCTGTCACATCCCAACAGGATAGAAAAAAAATCTCCCACAACCTGACCAAGCTTCTCAACAAGAAGAGAGCTAACAAAGCCAGTACACGTGGATTCTAGAAACCTCCCTCCTAATGATAATCTTGGTGTTACAATTACAGCAGAGAGGTTAATTCTGAAAGTAGAAAGGATTTAAGGATTTGACAGTTCAGAAACAACAGGGCAGCAATTCAGATCTTCTCTTAAAGGGGAGTCTGGTATAAGGGCAGGCAGGGTGGGGTACTTGTTAAGATAGGGATCCGTGGCATCAAATGTATGAGTTTGAATCCTCTGCCATTTGTAGGTCACTGATTGGCCATGGGGTGAGGAGAGGGGGGGCGGGGGGGGGGGGGGGGACAGGTTAGGAGATCCAAACCAATGTCACTAATGGGGCAGATTTCTTAATCTCTTTGAGTCCCACATTTCTCATTTGTAAAATGGAACTAATAATAGTGGATCGTGAAAAATGTGATTATGTTTATAAAATGTTTGGCTTATAGCAAATGTTCTTTCTCCCTCTAACACGTTCAGGATATTTTTACATAGTTGCTGACCTCGGTGCACTCCTGATGTTTAGGTTTTCTGAACGTTGATATTAGGCATGTGCATCTGGTACCTTTGCAAGGGACTCTGGCTTAAACAAGGGCTGGCGATGCTTTCTAAAGCATCATTGTCTCTTGAGAGAAAAAGGAAAAAGAGCTCAATGACGCCTCATTTATTTTTGCTCTTCCCTTATTCCATCTGTGTTTATAATATGTCAGAGCCAGTCACGGAAGGACTAAAAAGATTCTAAGGCGTCTTTTTTAGTGTCATTCTCTGCCTAAGGCCCACAGTCCCAGGATAGAAGCCCCCAAAATGTGACACCACCAACAGCTCCTCTAACAGCGAGTTCATGCTGCAGGTCCACACTTGAGCGAGTCTGAGAGAGGTTTGCTAATAGTTCTATTGAAGAACGATTTCCACGTAATTTCTCTTCCGTTGGTACTGCTGTCACTTCTGTGGTTCCAGTTTTGCGGAGTCTGGAGGTTACTTCCTTCTCCTCTTTGCTATCCTAAACATTTCCATCTCTCCCATGAACTGCCCTGCCCTCGCCTGAGGAATTCAGCCCTTTGGGGAAACACCCTGTCTTGTCCTGGTAAACACCCCGACTTCTTAGGGGCAAGAGGCAAAGCATGAGGAAGGGAAGGCAGGAAACTTACACCTACTTCCTGGGGATGTAAGAAACGGCTCCCAGGTCCCTCTCCATCCCTGGTTCTCTCTCTCTCCCTCCTGCTCCTGTGTCTCACCCTCCTTCCTCATTTCCTCTCTCCTCCTGCATCTCTCTGCCTCTGGCTCCCTGCAGGAGCTCTGGCCCTCACCAGAGAAGGACACTTCTGCGAGCAGCAGGGAGTCTTGCTGCAGGATTACGAGTGTTACCCACAGAGAGACCCCCATGATGCTTGGCTCTGGAGACACGTACACCAGGGTCCACAGCACAGTCATGGAGAGAGTGTTCGCTCCCCGGTTCACTTAGTCGTCACACTTTTGTTCGTGAAACTGAAGACCCATTTATTCCACTCCTCTTGCTCTGCCTCTCTGACTCTAGAACAATCTTAGTTCCTGTTAGGGCTATGTGCTTCCTGCCCACAGCCCTCCTTGCAGGAAGGTGCCAGCGATAGTGCTACACGTGAGCAATTCATAGCAAGGGAAATACTTATAGAAAATAGTTTCTAGGACCTCATTTTTCCTTGCACTTTCAGGAGAGAAATGGCTGGGAGTGTTTTCTTCACCTTACTCTTCAGAGGCTTTCTGAATGCTGTGGATTTTTTTTTTTTTAATGTGAAAACAGGTCAGGGGCCAAAGTCCAAGCTGGCATGGCTGGGCATCATGATGCTGTTGCTCTCCCTAGTGATGCTGTCATGAAAATCGGCTTTTCTACCTCTCACCTGCATCTTTTCTTCAGGTATATTTAGAGACCATGCCAGCCTGGCCCCTCTCGTGCACTTGAGCATCAAGTATCACACTGCGTGCCTCTCCCTGAGGTAGCCAAGTCAGTTTACCCTAGTGATTCTTGTTGAATTATGGGTAATCTGAATAAAAGAGAGGACCAGAGAATCACTCCTCTCTTCCCTATAACAGAGAGAAAGGCCCTACAAATTAGCTAAACACTTTGGCCATCATCTTAGGCCACCACTCCAGGCCTGGAAAACCCCATCTGAGGCAGCAGAGCAGCCAGGACACCAGTGAATGCACACAAGACAGCTCATTGTTAGCGAGGGAGCATGAGACCACCCTCCACCTCCACTCCACTTCCTCCCACTGAGAGCTTGGGAACAGTAAGTGCCTAAGGGGCCATAATGAGGGCTGTGGAGCTGGGTGTTAAAAGTAGACTGCAGGTAAATTTTGCTCATCAGATTCAAGGACAACTAACAGGTACACAGGAACTCCTTGAAGATGTCTGTGTCCTCAACAGTAGGCTGCCCATTAAGGGCAACACAGCCCTTGCCCCAGGGGCAAAACCTAGCTCCAACTCAGGGAAAGCACAGGACTAAAGGTCTGGCTCTTTGACTATACCTGGGTTTGACCCCATTTACCAGGATTTGACATTCTAAACATGTTCTGGACACATGGCCCAGAGTTCTGTGAGTAACTTTGTGAGCTGGGTCAGCAGGCTGGGTGGTGCAAGGGATGGAGATTTCTGCTCCCTGGAGACCCTGTGAATTGATGCCACAGACTTCCGTCTCCCAACTTACTCAGAACTCTGCCTCCTATGCCTTCTATGCAGACCATGTTAGAAGGTTTGTCCTAACTGAAGCCTGTTTACCAGCGTGTCAACCACAGGGAAACTTCCTAAAGAATTAAGGCTGTCCCCATCTTAGTCCACTCAGGCTGCTATTACAAAATACCATAGACTGGGTGGCTCACAGGACAGAAATTTATTTCTCATAGTTCTGGAGGCTGAGAAGTCTGAGATCAAGGTGCCAGCCCATTCAGTTCCTGCTGAGAGCTCTTTTCCTGGCTTGCAGACAGCTGTCTTCTTGCTCTGTCCTCACATGATGGGGAGAGAGAGAGCTAGCTCTCTGGTCTCTATAAGGGCAGTAATGCCATCATGAGGACTCCACCGTCATGACCTCATCTAAACCTAAATACCTCCAAAGAAATGCCACCACATTGAGGGTGGTTAGGACTTCAACATATGAATTTGGAGGCACACATTCAATCCATAACACCCCTAGAGGACAGAGCCTGTCCTTTGGACAGACTTCCAAAGATAGTTACCCCCAGCTCTCTCTCACAAGATAGTCAACTTGGATTGAGAAGGGAGCAGAGTCCTTTCTTTTTATCTTTCTTCTTCTCTGGTGCTACTGATACATAGTTCCGTGTTCTCTTGGTCTAAGAAAATACACAGGCTTCAAAAAACTACAGGCTTGCTCTCTGCATATAGTGTCAACTCTGGGAAGGATCCAGCAGCTCACTCTTGTCTGGTTCATGAAGCTAGTAACATTTTGTAGCTTGTAGCTTTTTATCAAAGTGTCATATTGTTACCCCAGCCCCTGGCCCCATATGACATTAAATCTATACAGAAAAGTACACATATCATAAAGGTACCAGGCTCACCAAACCAGCCCCAGGTCAAGAAACAGAGAATTACCAGTGGCCAAGCCCTCCCCTCTACTCTCAGTCACAACCCCTCCCCATCCACCCCATCCTCTCAGAGGAACCCCCAACCTGACGACTAATAGCATAGATTGATGTTGTCAGTTTTTGTTTTTTACTTACAGAAATGATTTCATACAGTGTATATCCTTTTGTGTCTGGATTTTCTTACTCAGCATCATGTTTGTTTCACATAGTTGTCAATCATTCGTTTTTGTTGGTGTGTAGATTTGGTTCTTACGTCTTTATAATGTTTTCTCCAAAGACTCTGGGTGCTCTCCTCCCGCCCTGCCAAGTGCCCTTTGTCAGCTGCCTGCTTCCTCTTCTTTTAACCGGCCTGCCTCTTCCTGCCTCGTCAGTGTAAGTTTTAAAAGGCAAAAGATCTCAAGACAACCAAGAAGTCTGAGGCATTATTTAGTTTGGCCAAAGGATGGTAGAAGACGCCCTGGCAGATGCTTCCTGCGGAGCAGCCCAGGGGAGGGCCGGCCTAGAGGCCATAAATGCCTCTGGGCTCACCTGAATGTGTTGAGCCCATGAGTTTATTTTTTTTTCTTCCTAGGTGTGCCTGAAGCTGAAGTCACTTGGTTCAGGAATAAAAGCAAACTGGGCTCCCCTCACCATCTGCATGAGGGCTCCTTGCTGCTCGCAGACGTGTCCTCCTCGGATCAAGGCCTGTACTCCTGCAGGGCAGCCAATCTGCACGGAGAGCTGACTGAGAACAGCCAGCTGCTGATCCTAGGTAAACGCCTGGAGGCCAGCTGCCCCTGGGGGAGCCACTGGGGGAGACTGTCCAACCCACCCTCCACCTCCTCTTTTCCCTGATCCAGTTGAGTGCATAATGGTGAAATCAATATCCCTTCCCTTCTCCCCGCCTTAGGGCCTTCGGATAGAAAGAGCACAGACTTTGGGGCCAGGCAGACATGAGTTTGAACCCTGGCTCTACTGCTTACTCACTCTGTGCCCTGGGGCAAGTCACTTAACCTTGCTAAGCTTAGATGCTGGTCCCTGTGGGGAAACTTGCACAAGGAGGATTGCCCGCCCACGTGGGGTGGGGGAGGGTTAAACAGGGGAACCAAAAGTAAAGCAGTTATTCTTCACTCCTCCTGTGTGAAGGACTTTTTGAAGAATCAGATGAAAACTATAGATTACACCCTTCAGAAAAATTCATACATGCAAAATTTTTTCATGTAAGTTCAGGAAGTTCATAGTCTAGTCCACCTAAAGTCTGTTCGGGCTGCTAAAACAAACTAGCAGAAACTGGATAGCTTATAAACAACAGAAATTTAATTCTCACACTTGCAGAGACTGAAGTCCAGCATCAGGGTGCCAGCACGGCCAGGTTCTGGTGAAGGCCCTCTTCCGGGTGGCAGATGGCTGCTTCTTGCTGTGTCCTCATGTAGCAGAAGGGACCAGCCAGCTCCTGGGGCCTCTTTTATAAGGGCATAATTCTCATGACCTAGTCACCTTCCAAAGTCCCCACTACTTCATACTGTCACCTTGGGGGGTTAGGATTTCAACATATGAATTTAGGGGGACACAAACTATAGCATCCCCAAACGTAAGAACCCTGATTAAAGAGTCTAGCACAGTTCCTGGCATAAAATAGGTATTTAAAAATAACCATTGCTGGGACACCATCCCCTAATCGCTGTTGCCCTGTGCTGGACTCAGCCATGTTACAAGCTATAAGTCTTTTATCCCCTTGACTAGAAATCCTTTGTTTCGCTTCTCCACGGAATCCGGGAGTTGGTGGAATAGAGCAAAAAGGCTTGTTTTTGTCTTACTTTTTTTTAAAAAATGCACTTATGCCAGCTTTCTCACCAAGAGAAAGCTATCGTTCTAAGAAAGAAAAAAACGGAAATGTGAGAAATATGAATAATTACACACCCCACATATACATTACGGACTTCCTCAGGGAAAAATAATTGAACTTTCTGCTTGTATTTTCACACCCCAAATTGATATTGTACAAAAGCAGAGGGTCCCTAGCCCCTGCCCACTCAGATTTCAGAGAGGTGCAGATGGGTTTTCATCTCACCAGTGGCTGCATAAACCTCCAGTCATCTTAGGAAGCCACAGAAAATTGGCCTAGGAAGGATGTCATTTGTTTTGTGTTGAGTTTCATCTTGCTGAACTGCTAGTATGGAGCCCCGGGTCCAGAGACTATTGCCCCATGCTGAGTTATGGTGCTTACTGTGGGTTTTTCCTCCCTAATTTCCCTTCCTCATTGCCCCTGCTAACAGAAATAAAAGCCTAGGGTGTGTAGCAGCTACTGTAGCTTTGCCAATGACGTGTGTATGTTCTACGAGCCAATTCTTTCAACATTCCGACTCCGATTCAGTGTGACCGCGAACGTGGAGTTTGAACAGCATAACGTCTTCCCATTTTAATCAAACTTGACGGGAAAAAAATCGCTATGTAGACTCTCAAGTTTAGGGCTTTTCTTGATCAGAAGTCTTGATTTAGCAATCAGAGTTTGTTAATTTTTATAAGTAATGTCTCTCTTTGTTTTAAAGCAGCCAAAAATGTGGCTTAATTTTTTAACTGAGGGATTTTGTGTATAAAGCCGAGGTCTCATACCAAGTTCTGTGACTTAACCTGTAGCATGGAGACTTGAAGTGTAATGAGACGGACTGTCATTCATTTATTCATATAGCCATTGGATGAATATTCATTAAGCGTTGCCTCTAAGTTCCATGGAGAACTTTAGGATAAATATAAGACAGGACCTCTGTCCTCGGAGAACTTACAGTTCCCCTGGGAAGATCAAATGGACATGCACCAAAGAAGAAAAGTATGATAGAAGCTGTAAGGACATCAGGAGGGGCCAACATTTGTCCCAAGGAGTTCTGATGGTTATGAAGATGAGACATAACCTCCCGTTTTGGCTCTTAGCAAATAAGCAAAGGCTTCTTGAGTTTTAATATTCTTGAAGGACTATTCAATATTCAATTGCAATATTGAAGGAATTCAATTTCCCTCAATGTTCTTAAGGGAATATTAAAAGGATGGGAGGGAGAGTTTGGGTTTGAGTAGACTATCACCATCACTTCCTAAAATCATTGTATTTCAGAGTAGAGAGAGATCTTGGAAATGATACAGTTCCTCGTCATTTTACAGATTAACGTGACTTGCCCAAGTTAGTGCATGACAGAGCCACAGCTCAAACTGAGGGCTCCTGAACCCAAGCATGATGTTTTTACCCTACCCCATATAAAGGATGTTTTTGAATTATATATTATTTATAATATATATATAATGTCTTTACAATTTTTTAATATTGTATAGATATAAAAATCTCACTCTCATTGTTTTCTGTATGCAGTGGTCTTTGGCAGGCAGAGGCAGAGTAGACAGAAGGTATGTTTCTGAAGCAGACTGTGGTGCCATCATGACTTATTTGCCATCCCTAACAATAACCTAACAAGGTGACAAGCACATAGTAGGCCCTCACTGAACACTGTTGAAATGACCATCAATTACAAGAGCACCACTCCTGCTCCTCTTTCCTCTCCAACAAGTGTTGGAGAAAGAGTGGCAGTTGGTCTTGGGACTGTGAATTGCAGTCCTTCGGGAGATGCCAGAAGACGGGGTACAGGATTCTGCTTCTCTTCCAGGAGAATCTGAGGTCATGCCCCTGCGAGGTTCGGTAGGTGCTTGCCTCTTTACTTGTCCAGTGAAAATGATAAGCAAGCCACTATATTTCCCATTTTTGTCACTCTGGGCTCGGTTAACTGTGACCCCTGATGACTTCAACCCTCACTCCTTATAAGATCCAGAGTAACAAATCATCCCTGTCCTGGTCCTACTTGGGCATAAAAATCCAGACCAAAATGCAAATTAACTTCATAAATGGACCCTTTTCTTTATTAAAAAAAGCCACTCATAGGCTCCTTTTAATAAGAAATTCCTGTAGTGTATCCCTATCTGTGGGGCCAATAACAAATTACCTCCCTCTGAAGGATGTTATAAGAGTTGAATGAAAACTATTGAGCACAGGACTTGGTATATAGTAACTGCTGAAGAAGTGTTGGCTTTTTTAGTGTCTTTATAATATAGATTAATTTACCTACAAATTTATAGGGGCCCAATGATACTGTGATATAAAGCAGTAGACAGTAAGGAACTCCTGAAATCAACAGGCCTGATTCTTATTACTGACTTTATTGTTTCAGACATCAAATATTAAGTTTGAAATTCAAACTCACCTTGATAGGCACACCATCTCTACAGGAAAAATGATGTTAAAAGGCAACACCAATAATGCCTGCCTGCCACAAAGACACACTTATGCACATGCCCACCTCTTCGTCTCCCCTTAATACAGCCTTTATGCATTAACCTGCCTGGTTCATGATCTGCTTTCACACAGATCCCCCCCCAAGTCCCCACACAGTTGGAAGATATCAGAGCCTTGCTTTCAGCCACTGGGCCGAACCTTCCTTCGGTGCTGACATCTCCTCTGGGAACACATCTGGTCCTGGATCCTGGGAATTCTGCTCTCCTTGGTGAGTCCAACCCTCTGGAACATTGGGCAGAAATCCAGGGCTGGACAGGATTTATGGATGGGTGACTGCTTGCAGGTGGGAGGGAGGCAGCAGTTGGGGGTGGCCAACAGGAAATCACTAAATTGCCTACAGAATCCAGACTCACCAGTGGAAACTTGGCTGACTTTCCCTATGAGGTGAGTGCAGTTCTTAGTCTGGACTCTCTCGTCTAGATTCCAGCGTGGCTCCTTTCTGAATCCTCTTGGGCTGATGCCACAGCCCAGATACTCTCAATCAGATTGACTCACTGAACAGGGAGTAAAGTAAAAAGCACTGAAAAACAGCTCCTGTATCTCCTCTCGCCTTGCCAACAGCACCACAGGAGACCCCCATGACCTTCTCCCACCTAAATTAGAGCTATAATCAGCTTTCCAGGAGAAAGCTGCAATGTCAGCACCTCCCAAAAGCCAGGTAATCTATTTAGCCCAGCTTTCTGTAGGTAGGACCTAAAACCAACCCAGACAGACTCCTCAAGGCAAGTGTTTAAATAACTTCACCAGGTGTAACTTCCCTAGGATGTGTCATTGGGCACCTTCACCAAGTTATTACCACGTGGCTGGTGTCCTTTGGTAGCAGAAAGTCATGCAAGGGCATCCAAGTCCTGGGCCCGACGTACCAGAATCATGGAGATGCGAGGGGAACTTCTACATTCCCACCATGGAGATGGTAATGGTAGAAGAGAAGTATTCCTCTGCCTTCAAAGGCCTGAATAAAAAGCAGGCCTACAAAATGGAGAAAATCTTCATGCTAACTGCATGTCTTCCCAAGTGTCGGTAATAGGAACAAGAATTATTCCATTGGCTCAAAGTGGAAAGTTTCTCTACTCTTCTCCTCACCAACTAGCAAGAAATAGGAGGCCAGTGGGTTCCTGGTCATACTAGAGATGACTTATCAACATAGCCACAGGGCCTGTAGGATTACAGCACACAAAGATTACTTTCCCTTGTCATCCTCATCTGAAATTAGCAAAGAATGCTCATAGTGTATGAGCATATGGAAAAAGCTTCTGATTCCTCTGTTTCTGATCTGGGTAAAAATAAGACACAGATATAGTAACAGGCCACCCTATTCTGTTTCCCGTAACTTATACAAGCTTGGCATTGAGTTGTTCCACATCAAGTTGATGAGAATTCATAGAAGTTTCAAATTGCTTTTTTTTTTTTTTTGGCTTATAAATGGCAAAGTTATTCCAAATTAAATGTGTGCAGTGTAAACCTTTTTATTTTAGATCCATCACGATGAAGAATTGTCATAACTATTCATCACAGCCCAGTCACTAGCAGGGTATACAGCAATTGTTTATTTTCAAGTTCAATAACTCTTGGGTCACTCAGGTGCTGTTTGGCATGCGGGAAAAGTTAACCTCATATTTTTCCATGATAGCTTTACTTTATTTCTCCCTTATTCTGGAACCATATTTTGTCTCATTTTAGCCATGGGCAATAAGAATTTATTTTGCTTTATGATGCTGCATTCCATTACTAGTTTATGATGCTTTGTTACCTTAGACTGGTATTTAAATCTGTTAAGAGAAACCTTGTACTCTAGTTCACATCCAGACCGCTCCATTTGAATGAGACAGCAAGTCAACCTCCAGAAGGTGCCTCAGTGTAACTGTGGGGGCAAATGGACTCTCATGGTGAGCGTCAATGTCTCGCCAACACTGTAGAACTAGGAGAGATCCACATGGAATTGTGGAGATAAATTAGGGAAGGATGTCAAGTATCGGGCTCTGAGAAGTAGGTCACTTGAGACAGACCAGAGCCTCATTGTTATGCTCTGCAGCTGAGTACTGAAGGATGGGTGGGAGTCAAATAGGCAGAAAGGAAGGGAAACAGGCACTCAAGGTAAAGAAGATGCCACGAGCCTGGAGATAAAAAGGTGTGAGATGTGTATCAGGTGTCTGTTCAGAAACAGCTGTAAAACACCACTGCCTTAAAACTGATGACAGGCAGCTAAACTGGGATAGAAACTAGGCCATCAAAAGGAGCAAGGCTCAGCTAGAGCTTGTCCACTCAGATTTGGCTCACAGCCTTACCTCAAGCATTCTAATAGCCTCCCTCCATCTCCTCCCCAGCAAGCGCCTCATCCTGATCTGTTAGTCCATTTGTTCCCGTTTGGACCAGCTCCCATCCCTAGCTCCTACTGATGGGCCTTTTAGACAAGAGTGCATGCTCTGGGTACAAGAAATAGGCCAAGGAAGCGATTCTGTGTAGAGTTGCTGAGAACATAGAACAGTGAATGGCGTAAATTGTGGAGGACCTTGATTATTAGACTAAGGAAGCAGATTTACTTGTGAGAATTACTGTGTAAATTTACTAAGGAGATTTACTGTGTGGGAAATGGGGACAGACCTTGAAAGGATTTTTAAGTAGGAGAATAATATAGTTAAAGTCATATTTGAAAGAATTAATCTCACATTCCATAAGAGTAATCAAAAGTGGGAGAGATTTAATGAAGAAACACTATTTTGAGAGAACAGATATTCGAGATCAGGATGGAAATATGTGGCAAAGATACTGTTAATCACCCCTTCCACAGCTAAGATGTCTCTAATCAATCACGACACTGTCACTCAGCCCAGGCACTGCCTTGGGATTCATTTTAACATTCCCGCCAAACATGGTGGCAGCTGATATACGGGATGAAAGCCATTTGCCAACACTGTTGTAGTCAGTAAATGCTGAGATTCCTGTGTATGTATTTCTCCCATCTACGAGATTAGTTGGCTACAACAGATTCAGAGAACTTCGTGGTTCTGTGGCACAGGGGTAATAATTCGTGGACCTTGATTCTCGCGTTTTCACGGGAGGAAGGGGACAAGGAAGATTTGGGGTTTTTAAAGCCACATATCAGAAGCCTTAGGTCTTCTCCATTAAGGCTTGAGTGTTGAGATTCCCAGTAGGTGAGTCTATTCTAGAAATAGCTGTTTTAGTTTTCAGACACTCTGGCACTGATTTCACTTCAAGCCACTGCTGTACCTTTCAAGAAGCAATTTTGATTGAGTGACACATGAATGGGCCCATCTGAGCCTCACTTTCCATAACTGTAAATGAAGACTTGGGACTAGTGAGTGCCTTGTTGCTCTCGCACTCTTTGCTATATGACACAGACGTGGAAGATGCCCAGTGGAGGCTCAGCCATGCCGAGTGGACCCAGCCTAACTGGATCCGTTGTCCTAGGCAAGACAGGTGCTAACTTTTTTTGTCCTCGTTTTATAGCTGTCCTTTCTGCAGGGAGTGCCGTCTGCTCTGTAGGGCAAGGCCCATGCCACCACCTTTAGTGGTCCAGGCCCAGGTCGGTGTCACAGGGCAGCAGCATCTCAGGCCTCCCTGCAGAACCAACACCTTTTTGCAGCCTTCTGTTAATGGTGGGTTTTTTTCAGCACTAAGACCCAAAACTAATATTTCTCACAGTATCATTTATAGGTTATTAGCACTGATATTTTCTGGAAAGTAACTTTTATTGGAGTTTTTATTATAAGAGCAATACATCTTCATTGTAAAACAAATAAAAATAGAAGCAAAAAGAAGAAAATAAAAATTTATCTATAATTACCTAGCCCAGAGGTAACCAGTGCAAGTGTCTTTTTCCTAGCACATTATACATATCTTTTTGTCTAAAATGAAATCATACTCTATATACTGCTTCTAACTTTTTCACTGAGTGGTGCATAACCAGCATCTTTCCATGTCTCTAAATATTCTTCTACAGTTTCAGGGGGGTTTTTTGTTTGTTTGTTTTGCTGAGGAAGATTCACCCCTGAGCTAACATCTGTTGCCAATATTCCTCTATTTTGAATGCAAGCCACTGTCACAGCATGGCCACTGATAGACTAGTGGTGTAAGTCCTCACCTGGGAACCGAACCTGGGCCACCACAGTGCAGCGTGCCAAACTTAATGACTAGGCTACCAGGGCTGGCCCTACAGTTTTATTTTTGATGGCTTCCTATCTTATTCAACCAGTTCTCTAATGTTGAACTTTTAGATTCTTTGCAGTCTTTTGCAATACAAAAACATAGATACAATGAATATTCTTATTCCTAAATCCTTGTGTACATTTTTGTTTACTTAAGATCAATTTCTAGAAGTGGAATTATTGTGTCAAAAGTTTTGTATACTTTAAGTTTTTGCTATATGTTGTCAAATTGCCCTCCAAAAACGTTTTCCCCATTTATATGTCTACCAGCACTACATGAAAATTCCCATTTCCCCAAAATAATTATCAACACTGGTTTACATTTACCATTTTAATTGATGAATTCACAGTAGTATAAAATAAAATACAAAAAATGGTATATTTTGTATTTTTATTCATTTGATTATGAATCTCAATAATTTTTATTTTTATTGTTTATCAATCATTTACATTCATTTATGAATTGCCTGTTCAGGTCCTTTCTTCATTTTTTGATAGATATTTATCATATTTTATTGATTTGTAAGATACAATACATATTTATACATGTTTGACATATATTTGACGTTAGTTTTTTAGCAGGCTATTGAGAGATAATTGCCATATAAGAAATAATATGTATTTAAAGTCTAAAATATGATGTTTTGATATGTGGATACACATATGAAACCATCACCACAATAACATAATGAACATACTCATCATCCCCACAAGTTACCTCCTGCCCTTTGTAACCATTCCTTCCTTCACCTGCCCAACCCCACTCCCACCCAGGCAACCACTGAGGGGCTGTCAGTATAGATTAGACTGTATTTCCAGAATGTTATAAAAAAGGAATCATCCTTTTGGGGGGTTTGACTTCTTTCACTCAGTACAATTATTCTGACATTCATCCGTATTGTAACAGGCATCAATACGCATTGCTTTTTATCGTGGATTAGTGTTCCATTGTCAGATATGCTACAGTTTGTTTAATCTCTCACCTCTTGAGGGACAGAATGGTCATTTCCCATTTCTGCTTATTACAAATGAAGCTGCGGTACTTATTCTTGTACTAGTCTTTGTATGAACACATGCTTTCATTTCTCTTGATTAAACACCTAAGAGTGAAACAGCGGGATCACATGGTAGGTATATATTTCACATTTTAAGAAACAGCCCAACTGTTTTCCAAAGTGGTGGTACAACTTTCCATTCCTACAGCAGTGTATGACAGTGCCAGTTTTTCTACATCCTCACCAACACTTGCTATAGTCAGTCCTTTTAATTTTAACATTCTACTAGGTGTGTAGTGGTTTCTTGTAGTTTTAATCTGTATTTTCCTAAAATCTAATAGTGTTGAGCTTCTTTTCATGTGCTTATTTGCCTTCCTGATTTCTTCTTTGGTGCAATATCTATTCAATTTTTGCCATTTTTTTAATTGGGTTTTTTTTTTGTTTACTTATTATTGAGCTTTAAGAGTTCTTTATATATTTTGGATGCAAGTCTTTTAGCACATATGTGATTTCCAAATATTTTGTCCCAGTCAGTGGCTGTCTTTTCACTCTTAGTGCCTTTCAAACAGCAGAAGATTTTCATTTTGATGAAGTTCAACTTATGAATTTTGTCTTTTATAGATTGTTCTTTTGGCGTCATATTTAAGAAATCTTTGCCTACTCCAAGGTCTCAAGGATTTTCTCCCATGTTTTCTTCTAGAAGTTTTATAGTTCTAGGTTTTGCAGTTAGGCCTATCATTTATTTTGAGTTCGTTTTTATATATAGTGTGAGGTATATACAGAAGTTCATTTTTATGCATATGGATACTCAACTCATTCCACTACCATTTGTTGAAAAGATTATTCCTTCTCCACTGAATTGCCTTTACACCTTTGTGGAAAATCAGTTGCCCTTATATGTGGGTATATTTCTAGACTATTGTTTCAATGATATGTCTCTTTACACCAATACCACATTCTACCCAATGCCCATGAATCATGAGCTTTTCCAGTCTGGACGTTGGGAACAGGTACTATTCCCTACCCTGTGGGGACACTGGAAACTGGTACCTGTAATTCTTTCCCTCTCCCTGCCTCAGGTAGTTTCACAAGCATGCACTGATCTGCATTCTGATGAATAGTCAAAGGGGATCTTTTGCAGATTTCTGGAACTCATTCATTCATTCATTCATTCATATTCTCTCTCTGCAATTCTCTCCTTTCTTTTTTTTTCGGTGAGTAAGATTATCCCTGAGCTAGCATCTGTGCCAATCTTCCTCCACTTCACATGCGGGATGCTGCCACAGCATGACTTGATGAGCAGTGTGTAGATCCATGCTAGGGAGTAAACCCGCAAACCCCAGGCCCCCGAAACAGCACGTGAACTTAACCATTATGCCCCACATTCTCTCCTTTCTGGTACTCTGTTCTGTGAACTCTAGCTGCTTTGTTGGTCTCCCTGTACTTTCAGCTTCCTCTTCTAAATTCAGGGAGTCCACTGGGCTCCACCTGGGTTTCCCTATGCTGCAGCCTGGAAACTCTCTCAAGGCACTAAGCTGGGGCAGCACAGGGCTCACCTCGTTTAGTTTTCCACTCTTCAGGGATCAGTGTCCTTCACTGCCTAATGTCCAATGTCTTGAAAACTCTTGCTTCATATATTTTGTTCATTTTTTTATTGTTTAGGCAAGAGGGTAAATTCAGTCTCTCTTACTCCATCTTGGTCAGAAATGGACAGACATATCTATGTGAGTGTGTGTGTGTATTTTTATGTATATATGAGGGCATATGAATACCTATACATGCACATATATACATGGCACGTATGTTTTAAATATTTTCCTAGACCAAGCTGATACCCAAATTTGATAATCATGTTCTAGAATTGTTACATAGATGCTTTTAAGAGATAATGTCTCCCAGGATTGGCAAACTATGCCCCATAGGCCAAATCTAGTTCATCACTTGTTTTTGTAAATAAAGTTTTATTGACATGAAGCCACACCCATTCATTTACCTATGTCTTGTCTATGGCTTCTTTCATACCACAATGACAAAGCTGAGTGCTTGTGACAGAAACCCTACAGCCCACAAGCCTAAAAGATTTCTTATCTGTCCCTTTACAGAAAGTGTTTGCTGACCACTGATCTGGTCCATTCATCTTATTATGTAGAAAAGATCCCGAGGTCTATGGCAGGGATCACACATCTCCTGTTTCGGAAGAGGACCACACTCTTCCCACTGTAGCACTCGGTCCTGTGTCCTGTCACTGGGTTAGGCTTTCTCCATGAGGTAAAAAAACCTAAAAGAAAAAATCAAACATAACTTACAGGAGTAAAGATCTTCCTCAGGAAGTTCAGGAAAGAGAAGACCTGTATTATAAAGGCCTTGGATCTTTGTCAGATGACCTCATGTGCCTCCAGTAACAAAACAGGTGGCTTAAGCAAAGCAGTTCAGTAGCTTTAACCAGCATGTCTTATTTAGGGCCAGAACCTGTTAGACTGTCTTATAGAATATATACATAAGGTTTGGTCTGCCCTGTATTTAGTCACAAACTCTCCTTTGGGAGTGAGCAAGCTGCAGTGCCCCAGTCAGGGGGACTCCTCGTGTCATCTCTGCTAGAAACTCATGTCACTGAGAGCCAAATGGCACAAGCTTTTTCTCGTGCCTTGTGATTTACCAAGAGGAGAGGGATGCAGGCATGTAAACCTGAGTTCGTTTACAGAGTAAAGTTTTTCCATGAAAGAAGTCATTGTGCCTGGCCCCTCTCCCCAGCCAGGGGCTCAAGGGTCACAGCCAGCACAAACAGCAGCCTCTCAGCAGCATCGCCATGCTCCCCAGGGCCCTGCACGTGTAACAGCACTGCTTCTCAGAGCCTTCCAGCCTGGAGAAGCCAGGCAGTGAGGCCAAGGCCCACACACAGCTGTCAGGCAGTGGTGTTTTCCTTCTGACCACCCAAGACAGGTGGCTTGCACAATTTTTTCTCTACTCATTTGAAGTGCTGAGAATTGCAGGGCCTGGCTGGCATGAGATGCAGTTCCAGATATCTCTGCTAAGAGCCATATTCTTGTTGACCCAAAATCTTATGCAAAAAGGTGAAAAAAACCTTTTCTTCCAACACCGAAGTTGTGACTGGGCTGCTCCTACAAATCAGATCACGCCGATGAGGGAGCTGTGGCTAGAATGCATGGGACCCAGGTCTGGAGTCTAAGGTGGAGCTTACAGTCATTGTTCACATGTAAACCCCTCAAGGTAGGAGGGTAGATCAGAAAACAATTTAATTTTCAAAGTTGAAAGTCTTGGTAAAGAGGCTAAGAAGGAAATATCTCAAGATAGATCAATTTACTCATTCAGTAAATATTTGTTGAGTGTCTCCTATGTCCAGGCACTGTGCTGGGGGCCAGGGATACACATTAAGTCAGACAGACAAACCTAGTCCTCATTCATTCATTCAAGAAAAATTTATTGAGCATTTACTATGCACTCGGCACTGACCTAGATACTGAGGATACAGATGGACGTGGCTGCCCTTGTGCAGTTTGAATTTTAGTGGGGGCACTTCAAGTCTGGTGAGAAAAGTAATTCAAGTAGGAGGACTGTGATAAAAAGAGGAAGAACTTGGCGCTTTGGGGGCATGTGAAGGACAGCATCCCTGGTCTGAACTTTAGGCAAGGTTTCTCTCAGAAGGGGGTATCTGAGCTGAGATTGGGAGGGTGAGTGGAAGTTACCCAAGTGAAGAGAGGGCATTCCTGGCAGAGGCATTCCAGGCAGAGGAGCCAGCAGAGGTTGTGAAGCAAGAAAACCTAAAGCCTTTGAACCATCACAGTAATAATGAAGTGGAGAGTGGCCCAAGATGAGGCTGAGGAGCGAAGTGGGAGCAAATTGCTGGCACCCTGTAAGCCATGGTAAGTCTTTCATACTTTGCGCTAAGTGCAATGGGAAGTCTTTGAATGATTCAACAGCAGGAGAGAAACATCATCTGATTTGTGTTTTTAAAAGCTTGTTCTGGCTGCTGTGTAGACGATGGCTTCTATGGGAAGAGAGTAGATAGACACACCACTTAGGAAGTGGTTGCCGTATTCCACATAAGAGAGAACTGTGGCTTAGACTAGAGAGCTGGAGAGAATGGAAAGAAGTGAATGATCAATTCAGGCATATATAGGAAGTAACATCCACAGGACTTGGTAAGTAGATTGACATTGGAAGGGAAAGATAATCCATACAGCTAATAGGTTCTCAAAAGCATCAGATTTTTCAGGCTTTTCTCATTGAAACTCATGTACCTCCTGTGTGGTGATGACACATTTCAGACCCCTCAAGTCAAGATGTTAGAATAAAATGGAGACCTCCGTAGGTGTGCAAATGCAGAAGGTGTAATTGTGAGGAAAAGGATAGTCCAAAGCTTCTGTTGCTGATCCTGGCTCATTTCCTTCACACACACCTGTTCAGCCTCCACTAGATGGTAGGTCCTGTGCCCCTCTCCCAGCCTTGGAGGGGCTCAGAAATAGTCAGAGAGACAGAAAAGTCAATAATGTGTGAGAAAAGCTCTGAAGAGTTGCAGAATAAGCCAAAGGGAACAAAGGAGGGAGGACTCCTTTCTTTACAAAGTAGAAAGAGAGGGGTTGACCACGGAATTGTTGAAACTTAGTCTTGAAGGATGAGTAAAAGCATTGCAAGTACTGATGCAATGCACACATGCTTCCTGAGTTTCTTCTATGTGCTGGGCACCACTGAAGGCACTGGGGATGCAGCAGAGAACAAAACAGATAAAAATCCCTTCTCTCCTACAGCTTACATTTTACTAGGGCAAATGGAAAATAAACACCAAGAAGTAAATGACATAGTATACTCGAAGGTGATAAGTGCTATGGAAAAAAATTAAGCAGGGTAGGAAGGATGGATGGTGCCTCTGTGGGGAAGAGCATGCAATTCAGGAGAGGCCTCGCTGAGAAAGCCATGCTGGAGCAGAGACTTTAGTGTGAGCTATTGAACATTGCACTTGTCTGGAGGAAGAGAAAGGAAGAGCACCCCAGGCAGTTGAAGAGCCAGTGTGGAGTCCTTGAGGCAGGGACGTGCCCAATGTGCTCAAGGAACAACAAAGAAGCTAGTGTAGTGTGGCAGAAGTAGAGTCATCGGGGTTGTGTGTGGGAGAGAGAAGATCAGAGAGGTAACAAGGCTGAGAGCAAATTGTGTAAGGCCTTGTAAATGGTCACGATAAAATAACCGTGAGAGAAAAATCTATAAATGCCCAAATTTATAAACAGACTCAATATTGCATTGAGCATCATGGGCTTTTCCAGGATTAGGCAAGGGCAGGCAGAAATGATTTCTTTTATTGGAAACCATGTGGCCAACTGAATGTTACAGAGCTGACTCTAGTAAAACAGAGGCTCCTCAGGCTGGCTCTGGTACAAGCCAATATTGCTGACTTAATTTGACTCACATGTGTTGGGCACCTGCTGCATAGACCTGGCCCTGAGCTGGGCTGCTACAGGGACGTGCCTCGCCATTTCCTTCATCTAGAAAGAGGTTCCCAAATGCACAATAGAGTCACCTGGGAAGTTTAAAAAAAAAAAACAATGTTTCACCTGAGACCAATTAAGACAGTCTCTGAGGTGGGGCAAGGCATCAGTACTTCTAAAAATTTATTCTCAGTGCTTGAATGGCCTTTAAAAGTCACTTGCCTGCCCCCTTCTACCCACGAAGAGGCTGGTATGGGAAAATGGCATGTTTTATCATATTTTTAGCCTGGCATTCAAGGCTGTTTGCTCTTCAGACCTAACCTTTACATCCATCCTTCCATCTTATTCCTGTCTCAAATAATTCCTCCATTCCAGTCAAACTTTTCCCTAGTAATTGCCATGGCCTTGAGCCTTCCTTGCCTGGAACACCCTCTCCCACCCCTTCCTCCCTGGCTTGATCCTAGCAGTCTTCCAGGCACAGTTCAAACCCCTGTGTGAAGCCACCTTGAGTGCGCCAGCCTGGAGTGGTCTCTCCCTGGTGACCTCCCGAGGCCCCTACTCTAGACCAGGGTTGGGCAAACTTTTTTTGTAAAAGGCCAGATAGGAGATACATCAGGCATTGAGGGCCATAAGGTCTCTGTGGCAAAGACTCAACTCAGTTGTACAGCAGCCATAGACAATAAGTATATGCATGGGTGTGGCTGTGGCCTGATAAAACTTTATTGACAGAAACAGGGCCAGATTTGGCACTCAGGCCATAGTTTGTCAACCCTGATTGAGACAACTGATGCAACACTTCGCCTCTGAACAGCTGATGTTGAAGATATTTCCCGTCTGTTGAGTTTCCCGGGTCCTGGGGAGAGAAGAGTCTGCATCAATATTCTCAGGTGATTTAAGACAGGACTAAGTAGCAGGGCCTTGGCTTATAAGGCCTCTTGTGTCATTTCCATTCCTCATTTCTATTATTGTAGCTTTATCATCTGTCCCACACACTTCCACCCTCGCCCCACCCTGTACACTTCCTGATTCTCTTGGTCCAGACTGGATCAGGCACTTCCTGAACCCAGTTAGGAGGAAATTCACGCAGCCGCAGTCAGTAAGTACCCTAGGCACATCTGCTGGGAAGCTGCTTTTCATACGATAGTTCAGAAGACCAAGATCGTCAGGATTTCCTCGCTAAAGATAGTTGTGGGAACAGCAAGTTCTGATGGTCAAAGGTTAGGTAAAAATTAATCCACAATGGGGGCTCACCCCATCAGAAATTGCAGATGTAGCAAGGAAAGTGATGCCGAGGAAAGGAAAGAAAAAAAAACGTGAAGGAGCGGGCCAGCGTCCTTGATGAAGAGAGGGAAAGAAAGGAATGTATCCTGCCCTTTTCAAAGAGACATGAGTTGGCATCTGTTTCCTCACTTATACTGGAAGCCTGAGGTTTTGTGTCACAAGGAAAATGCTTTTGATTTCCTATATCTTTGCCCACAGAGAGAATATGCTTTGCTATTAAGAAGAAAGGTTGGCATTTTGTGATTGTTTATGGCACATGTTTATGCTCTTTTGTCTTTTTTTTTTTTTTAAATGAAATCCAAAGTAGAGAACAGAGACCCCATAGGGACTGCAGGAAGCTCTACAGCACATATAGTGTAAAACTAAATCAGTGTTTCGGAGGGCATTTACGAGGAAGCCACAGGAAGGAGTACAGCAGGTCTTTAGACTGGAGTGAACATCCGTAAATTTAAAAAGACACCAGAGCATAAGTGACACAAAATAGTTGGACACAGAAAGCAAGGCAGTAAATCTCCCTGCTTAGCCACTGTTCCGAGCCACAGCAAGCATCTAGGCATGGGTTTATTTTAAGACTCCAAATGGCCAGGAAATGGGGACCTTGAGAAACTCACATTTGCCCCTGCCCTTTGCTGGCACCAGGACCAATTCCCAGGCCTGTCTGCCCTCCCCGCCATGTTTAACCGGAATGACGTGAATAAGTTGGATGTCCCTGAAATAGACAGGTATTGAAAGTCCATCAGTGGGAAAATGAGGAACTCTACACTTTCCCTAATAAATCTTTCCTCAACGCTGAACTGGCTCTTAAAAATATCCACTCTGGTTCTGGGCTTCCTGGTGTCTGTGTGGTGCTAGAGGCAGTTTTACAGCAGTCCCGGGGCCCAGAGGCAGATGGTCAAAGGGAAGATGGGTTCATGACCTAAGTTCTCAGGCTCAGTACCCAAGCCACTTTGTAGTGTAGAGAGGACAGGGGTACCTCAGCTAAAAGACCTGTTTCCAAACCCTCAGCATCTGCTTCCTCTTGTGTAAATAATTGGCTTAGTCCATTCAGGCTGCTATAACAAATGCCACAGAGTGGATAGCTTATAAACAACGGAAATGTATTTCTCACAGTTATGGAACTGGAAGTCCAGGATCATGGTACCAGCGCAGTCAAGTTCTGGTGAAGGCCTCCTTCTGGGTTCATAGATAGCACATTCTCACTGTGCCCTCACATGGTGGAAAGGGCTAGAGATCTCTGTGGGGTCTCTTTTATAAGAACACTAACTTATTCATGAGGGCTCCACCCTCATGACCTAAGCACCTCCCAAAGGCTCCACCTCCTAATACCATCACATCAGGCATTAGGATTTCAACATATGAATTTGGTGGCGGATGCAAACGTTCAGACCATAGCAACAATGCCCAAATCACAGAGTTAATTAAACTGAGAGTTAAACGAGATGTATGCAGCCTGCCCAGTGTGGTGCTTGGTACAAAGTAGATGCTAGTATATGTTAATTTCTTGCCTCTATCCCTTACTTCCCCGTTGAATCTATGAACCAAGAAGTCCATTCTCCTCTTCACTGTGGTTTGCCACAACTTCTTATAGGATCAGAACTTGTTGCTATTGTGAGTATAAATTCTTTGCTGAAAATCATCCAGGAGACAGGTGTCTTATTGAAGGGCTCATGCTATGCCAGGTCCTGGGTAGGAGCAGAGAAGCACAAGGTATGTCCCAGACATCAAGGAACTTCTTATCTAGTTAGAGACAAAATATCAACACAGAAGGAATGGTGAGAAAGCAGTATAAGTAGATGAGGAGTGACAATAAAAAGAGAGCACTGAATGGCTGCTCTGTGAACTTCAATCCTCTCCTGGAAATTCTATTCCTATCTATTCATCTAAGTCCCATGCTGTCTACTGGGGCCTTTCACATGCCCCTTAGAGCTTGTGAAGTATAGTGATTGGAAGCACAGACTCTGGAGCCAAAAGGCTTGTCACCTGCTAACAGCTACATGACCTTGGGCAAGTTCTAGAAGTTCTCTCTGCCTTTGACTGTAAAATGGAGGTAATAACTGCATGTACCTCTAGAGTTTTTGAAAAAAGTAAATGAGGTAATATAAGTAAAGAACTCGGAATGGTGCCTTGGCACACAATAAGTGCTCACTTAATATTAGTCATTATTACTTGGCAGTTCTTGCTCTTGCCCAGCCCTCCCCTTCTGGAAGTGGAGGCGCTGGGAAACTTAAGAATGCCCTTGGGATCCTGTATTATTTACTTGAAAGTTGCTAGGAGAGTAGATCCTAAATATTCTCACCACAAAAAAGAAAAACATGGTAATTATGTGAAGCAATGGAGGTGTTAGCCCATGCTACAGTGGTAATCATTTTGCAATATATAAGTGTGTCAAATCAACACATGGCACACCTTAAACTTTACACGATGTTATATGTCAATTATATCTTAATAAAGCTGGAGGAAAAAATGCCCTTGGGGGCCAGGTCCTGCAGGCAGGGATAAAGAAGCTAGATTCAGACCTCAGTTAACCTACCTTTTCATTAACTTAACCATTTTATGCTGTTTATATTTTCATTATGTATTTGCTACATACTTTTTAGTCAAGTTCCCTTTGACAATTCCAGCCTATCTCAGATAAATTAAGCAAGAAAAATAAGAGGGCTTTTGCCCACTACTGAACCAAAAGGATGAAAAGAGCATGAACTTTGGAATTAGAGTTGAACTATAGTCAAGTCCCATAATCTTTGACTCTTCCTTTCTCATGAGTAAAATGGGTTGATAACCTGTCTCTTGGTACTGATCGAAGAGTCAAATGAGATTAAATAAGTAAAACCATTTTGTAAATGCTAAAGCTCTCTATAAAACATAGTCATTTTGCATTATTCCTGGGCTAGAAGCAAGGATGGCAGCAAAGGTGGGATTTCTAGGACCCCAAGGAGAAGGGAGAGTCTCAGGGAAGATTCTAAACCGCTTGTGAAGCCCTGTCTTCAAGCCAAGAGCAGTTTCCTTACTTGTTCCTCTTTGCTACATACTGGAATATAGAAGGCATTGTTGTTTTTATAAGGGACCTTAGGAGAGGATGCTGACTGTCCTGGAGGGTGTCGCTCGTAAAATATAAAGAATTCACAGCATCTGGGTGGACTTCATGGGGAAATGGGACCTAAGCAGCACCATGAAGGATATATGGGATTAGACAGGCCAAGAAGGGAACACAGGTGTGAATTAGCCCTCCCTCCATGAGAGACAGGGAGGAATGCAAAGAAGAGGACAAGGTCCTGTTCTATGTCCAGCGCTTGGACCGTGGAGTCCAGATGCCTGGACTCACCTGGTTTTTTGTGCAAATAGTTGACTATAATGGAAACAAAACTTGGGCAGGGTCTTGTCTCCATTCCGTTACTTATTGCCACTTGTGCAGCTTTGCAGTCTTCCACCTTTTTGTGTGTTATATCCTGCTATGTTTAGGAAGAGTGAGTTTGGCAAATATTGTGGAAAGCAAGTTTGTCTAACCTCTTACCATAATTAGCTTCAGTCTCTTATATGTTTTGTGAAGCAGGAGAATTACTACCCAGCTTCTGCTTTTTGATATTTTTTTGTCTTCTGGATAAAAGTTTTGAAGTCATTCCCATCTCTCGCCCCGCCCCCCCCCCACCCCCCCCACCACCACCACCACCACTTTCTCTCTCTCCCTCTCTCTCACACACACACCACTTACTTACTTCCTCTCCTTCTTGCCCATGGGTGTTGGCATTGACTTTATAACTTTAGGGCTTCCTTAGACCCTAAGGCCCCCAGAGTTAAAAAAAAAAAAGGCAGCCCATTTAATTGTACTTTGCTCTTGAAAGGAAAAGAAAGAGAAAGGTGTGGTTTTCTTTGGGGCATCAGTTTGAATATCCTTTTTTTATGTCAAGAAAGTACCTTCCAGATACACAGGAAACTGGGAATGCTGGTTGCCTATGAGGAGAGGAACCAGGTGGTCAGGGGAGGAAAGAGGTGAGAGGGAGAATTTCACAGCATTCCCTTTTGTTAGTTTTTAAATTTTGAATCAAGTATATGTATTAACTCTTCAAGAATAAATGAATAAAATCTGGATTGGAAACCTAGCTCAATTCCACAAATATTTCTTGCACCTCTACTATGTGCCAAGAACTCCATGATATCTTGACCATCACACAGCTTAGTCTCCCGTTCCACAGAAACCCAGGGCTCACCACTTGGGAAAACATCCTCTCTTTGCTAGTAGAAAACGAGAGCAGACGAATGAGCCAGAATCACATTCGGCACCTTAGAAATCCCAATAAGGAACACACTGCTATAGTTGGGGTTTGTTTTTATTTCAATGTTTTCATGAGCATTCTGAGAAAGACATTTTGCCAGGACATCCCCATGCTAGGATTGCAGGTAACATTCCTGAAAATAGAAAAGAATTTGTATTGTCTCTGAAAACCTATACAGCTTAAGAAGGATTTTGTTGACCATCTGCTGTTCCCTATCCACTACAGCCTATCAAAGCAAATTTCAGAAAGTAGATTGGGCCAGAGGTGGCTTAGGCCAAAAGAAAAAAGTGCTAACAATAATAATTGCACTCTTATTCTAGAACCGTAACCCAGTAGTACGTCTATATCTGTTATAAAAGTTCAAACTCTCTTTTATCCTTCACCTTCAATACTTTATCTCTGAAAGGTATGTAGAAAGACAAGTTTCATTCCAAAACCATCATTCTGTCAAGAATCTTTTCTTTTTATGTGAAAATCCATTATGACTGTGGAATTCTCCATTTCTCTGTTGGCAGTGCCTGCTCAGAAATAATGAGCTCCCTGTAACTTTTGGTGCCAAGGAGATAAGACCAAAAATTCATTCAAGGCCCTTTCTGGAACATGGCAGGGACCATTGTATCTAATGTGTGACTCTTTGAAGTGGTATCAAGAGAGATAAGCCAGCACAAGCCTGTGCCTCTGTTGTGCTGCCAGCTTCCTGAGCCCAGAAAAAGAATTTAGGCCCAGAAGAAAATGACCACAGTGTTCCTATATGCACAATAAAGACTGCACCTCCTAATTCTTCTCCTTGTAATCCTGCTGTTCTCGACTTTAATGAACTTCTGCGGCATCTCTGATCCTTGCTCAAAGCCACAGTTCAGAGACTGACTCATCACAGTTAGTTCAGATATGACATCAGGGAGACAGAGAGGGCCTCGAGATTTTGCTGAAGATTTTTCTTCTAAGCACACTGAAATCATTCCTAAAATGGTGTAGTTCAAGAGAGAAAAATTATCATAAAAAGTTAAATTGGAGGTCAAATAAAGTAAAACAAAACTTGCGTTAAGCGCACTTTCCAGAGCTTTAAATAAAAGCTTTTTTATATTTAATAAACAAAAAGACACATCCTGTTCCATGACTTTTGAAGGTTTGCCCTGCTTTCTCCACCCAGTCTCTCCTCTGAAAATACGTCTTCTCTGTCCATTAAATACTGCAGGCCGCTCAAAGTCTGTAACATGATAACTTTGCTTTATTCCAATGCTGGTGATTTCTTCTCAGGTCTTTAAAAATACTTAAAATCTGATTAAACAGATGTGAAATGAAATTCTAACAACCCCATTTTCTGAGCCATCAACCGTTTTGCTGTTTGGATGCTCATGTTTATCAGTTCCGCAGTCCTCCAAATCCTGAGGTCTTGGCAGATCAGGGTTTTCTCTTTCCTTTCACATGTTTTATTTCTTGATTTGGTATAAGAATTTCTTTTTTAATGACCATACTTTTATTTTGAAATAACCTCAATTTTACAAAAAATGGGAAGTAGAATACAAAGAACTTTTTCTGCCCAATCCCTCTGAGAGTGTGTTGACAACATGATACCCCATCACCCAGTGTATATTTCCCTCAAGTTTTGCCAGTTGTCCCAATAATGTCCTTAAAAGCAAAAGAATCAGTCCCAAATCACACACTGCATTTAGTTGTCACGTCTCTTAAGTCTTCTTCAATCTAGAGCAGTTCCTCAGGCTTCCCTTGACTTGCATGACCTTAACAATTTTGAAGATTATGGGCCTGTGATTTTCAAATATGTCCCTCAGTTCGGATTTGTCTGACATTTCCTCATAATTAGATTCAGGTGATGGATCTTTGGCAGGGACATCACAGAAGTGATGCTGCACCTGATCACAAGACCGTGCTTTTCATGGTACCATTACAGTTGATGTTAATTCCTATCACTTGATTAAGGTGGTATGTTCCACGTGTTTCCTTTGTAAAGGTATTCTTTTTCTTTGTAATATGTATTTTGTGAAGAGGTGCTTTGAGCCCATAGTAAATACCTCGTTCCTCATTGAACTTACGGTTTGTTTATTTATATCTGCATGGACTCCTGGATTCCTGTCTTATCCAATGGGCTATAATCTATTGCTATCCTTTTTCATTTTGATGTAAAAAAAAACTTCTCAGATTCAACCAATGAGAGCCCATTAAAGATGACGCCTATACCCTTTGACGTGTCCATACCATTCTTTAAGACCTTCATTATTTTCTGGCAAAACAAGATATCCCAGTCTTATCCTGAACTTTCCCTGCTCCAGTCTTGGAGAATAGAAACCAAGATCTCAATGTCAGGTCTGTTCATTGCTATTGGAGTGTCACTACTCTCAGGCTCTCAGTGCACAGAGGTAAAGAATATCCGTATATATGTATGTACATGCATACACAAACACACTTGCTGTACTTCCAAATTTATACATTGGGGTCCATGAGTCCTCCCTTGCATCTCCAATTCTTATCCAACACCACGAGATTTATTCTATTTTTCACCCTTTTGATATTTCTAATTCTCTGGCTCCCATTATCCGTAATATATGTACTTAATTAATAAAGCCCTCTCTATATAACCAACCTCCTATCACCACTGCCTCTACCCCCACACAGATACAGTCCGCACCCCCTCAGGTTCTGACACCCCTCACCAGGCCATCACCACGACCCTCAGGTGTACACCCTCTTCACCCTGTGCAGGCTCAGTGCCCCCTCTGGTCTACCATGACTCCCCCTCCTCATTAGTACTCACCTAATGGCTTTTGGGCTGAGTTGTTTGAAAAAAAGAAGGGAAAGGGGAAAGTAATTGCTGGTGTGAGAATTTCAAAACAGAAATCAAATTGCTTCCAGGCTTAGAAGCTAAAGGGTGAAACAGGTAGAGAACAAGAAGAGTGGGTGCTGGGTGGTGCCCAACCCTTGCACTCCATGTTACAGGAAGGGTCAGCTTGGCCGGATCCCTGATTATGGCCCTCTAGGCCAGGCACTTTTTACAACATCACATCTCAGGTGGCTGGGCAGTGCTATCATGTTCTAGGTTTCTGACTTTGAATAAGAGAATGCTATCGCTGGTACCCTTCCCACTCCTGCTGTCTAGCTCAGGAGTTCTTACACTGGGATCCATGAGCTTTGGGGACTCAATAAGCCCCTAGGATATGTGCAAATGTGCTTTTCTCTGGTGAAAGAACCCACAACTTTCTTCAGATTCTCAAAGAGGTCCAGAACCGAGCAACATTAACTACTTGGTATACATCAAAGGTTAAAAACAGATTTAATCTTATTAGTAATCAAAGAAAAGCAAATAAAAATGAGATATTTGTTGTATATGAGATCAGTAAAGATGAAGAACATTTATGATATCTTTATTAATTTCCTATTGCTGCTGTTAAAAATTACCACAAATTTAGTGGCTTAAAACAACACAGATAATGTATTCTCTTACAGTTGTGGAGGTCGGAAGTCTGAAATGAGTCTTATTGTGCTAAAGCCAAGGTTGGCTGAGCTGTGTTCCTTCTGGATTCTCTAGGGGGAAATTCATTTCCTTGCCTTTTCCAGAATCAAGAAGCTGCCTAACATTCTTTGGCCCTTCTTCCATCTTCAAGACCAATAGCTAGCATCTTCTTCACATTTCTCTCTGATTCTGACCTTTGATTCTCCCTATTGTGGGGACCTTTGTGATTACATTGGGCCTACCTGGATAATCCAGGATAATCTTCCATCTCAAGATCCTTTCTTAATCACATCTGGAGTTTCTTTTACCATGTAAGCGAAGATATTTGTAGGTTTTAGGGATTAAGATGTGGATATCTTTGAGGGGTCATTATTCTGCCTAGCAACCACAATATCCGAGGATTGGTTAACATGTACTAGCATGCATTGTTGCCCAAAACATAAATTACTATAACATTTCTGGAGGGCAATTTGGGAATGTGTACAAATACTTTTAAATGATATGTCTTGACCCTGCAATGCCACTTCAATGCTGTAACCCAAGGAGATATTTGGATACAGAGAGGTATGGACTAGGAAAGTCAATATACCATAGTTTATATAAGTGAAAAGTTGGAAACAATGTAATTATCTATAGAGAATTGATTAAACAAAAGTTCTGATACATCCCTATACAAAATCTAAGGCAGCAATTTAAAAGGATGCTGTAAGATCTATATTTATTGACAAGCAGACTACCCAAGATTTATCAACCTGTCCAGTGATATATGTACATATGTGTGATTTGCAAAAACATTCATAGTGGTAAGGATTGTTTTATTTTCATATCTGTCTGAACTTCTCATTTATAATCAACATACATTGGTGTTTTTTAAAACAAGTTGAGCCTGTTATTTTAGCAAAGAAGATATTGAATTCATCTTCCTTCTCTTGTGAAAATGGCAGTTGTCTTTGGAGGTAAAAATAAATTTGCAGAGGCATTTAGTGGTTTTACTACAGTGTATGTTCTCAGTGTACAGAAATTCTAATGATCTCATGCCCCAGAACAGGGGTTGGCCCTTGGGCCACGTCTAGATTACCATCTAATTGTAAAAAGATTTTTACTTGGGCGCAGTGGCACCCATTTTATTCCCATTTCATTTACCTATTGCCTATGACTGCTTTCAACATACAATGGCGGAGTTGAGTAATTGTGACAGAGACTATATGGCCACACAGTCTAAAAGATTTACTCTGTGGCCTTTCACAAAAAAAGTTCGCCAACTCCTGCTCTAGACTTTCTTGCCAACAACAGTGACAAAAATCTACTGCTTAGTTTTTAAGAAGTTATTTTGACAAAGTCAGATAGCAGTGTGTGAGCACGTTGTAAATAGTTTTCTTTCATGCCACCCCTCCAAACTCATAATCCAGAAATGCATTTTAGAGGGAAAAAGTCTCATTACTATAGGAAAAAGTTGTTTCCTTCTCTATTTTCTGGAATTTCCCAGCCTTGCTCTTTAGAAATCTCTAGGAGCAAAACTCTAGTGGAATGCTAATTGCACATTTTGATGTGAATGTAGGTGCCCAATGGGGTTATCAAATAACAGGCACAACCTCTCCCCCACAGTGTGTCCTTGCTCTGCCCAAGCCTGGACCTTTAGGCTTTCACCTCTCTGCTGACCTTGGAAGGCCTTTGAGAAGCTCAGTGGGAACGTGAGTTCTCCTTCCATCAGTTGCACAGAGATTAGGTAAACGTCCCTGTGTCAAAATGCTTTTCCATTCTAAACCTCTACCTTCACCTGATGTGAGTCCTTGGAGAACGGGAAAACCCAAAAAGAATGAATTCAATCAAGAAGTTGTCTGTTTCCAGCAGAACACCACGCGCTCTGCCTCAGCCAGGGCTAGATTGCCCGGATTCCCAGGTGTCTTAAGGAGACTGCATTGGTTTTAAGGCTCTAAGTCCAGGTGATTCTTTCAAAGGTCAGAATCGGGCCCGGGGATCTGAACCTACTTCCTCTCCCTTAAGCTTTCAGGGAGCCCACTAAATGCTCCAAGGGGGTCTTTGGAATATCTAGGACTGAGGCAGACCTGGGAACCAAACGCACAGAGGATTAGAATCCAGAACAAATCAATACCAGAAATGTACGTGGCAAGACAAAGAGCAGGCATTTGAACAACTGCTCTCTGCTCTTTGAATGCATGTCACATTGCTGCAGTGGCCTTTCCGGGCAGGTTGTAGGTTTCTGATCTCCTCTTGATAGGACACCTCTATTTATGGGCCCTTTACAAACCACATACTCTTCAGGCTTGCTGTGAAAGGCCAGACATCACGTGCCAGAACAGATTATCCCCCCTCAGAAGTTAGCCAGCAGCATCCTTACACTCACCACCGACCACCTCTCCTCACTCTTCGTTCTCCCTCTACACGGCTCACCTCCTTACTTCAGCTCACCAGCTTAACTCTCCCCCTTATTCGTTTCAGTCACATTGTTTTTTATTTTCTTTACTTTGTTGAGAAGTTTCTGGAGCCTTGAGACCCAGGAGACTTATATGGGAATAATAAATTCAGGGAAGGTCTTCATGCTCCCCGGCAGCTCCACCCCTACTGCTCGCTCTGGAATTCCTCGTCAGCAGTTGCTCTTCCTGTGACTTGCCGCTGAACTCTGCGGCGTGCCCCAGTGAGGCCTCTCAGGATACCTGCTATGAATATTAGCCATTCTTCATATCCACTGCTGTTCTGTGGCTTTGGTTCAGCAGAAGAGAACTGAAATGGGGTGTGTATAGGGCTGTGAGCGAAGGCTCTTTTTTTTTTTTTTGCGTGTGTGGGTTTTTATTTCTTTTGCAAAGGCTCTGGCCCATAAACAGAGCCAAACCTAGGCTGAGTTCATGAAGGCATGTTGGCTCAGAGCAGCTGCTGGCTTTGTTTTTTTCCCCAGCCTAATCTGGATATTTTCTAACTCGCCTTTCCATTGGCTGGAGTGAGGGGGTGAGGACGGCTCTGTTACTCAAGGGAAGAGAATAGAGTCCACGACTTTGACTCTGAAACTGTCGTTTTCTTCTTACAGCAGAAGCACCTTGATTATTACAGAGCACTTCTTGAAAGTCCGGAAATGTTGTCCCATTTTGGACCAAATGTGAAACATCAGTCTTATTCTTTACAGAATCTAGTCTCGCTGGGTGTAACTGATAAACATACGTACACAGAGAGGGGAGTTCTGACTTGGGACCTTCCTCAAAACTATGATATGGCCCAAGTATGATCCACACTCTGAGCTTCATTAAAAGGCTATCTCCTCTGTGGCTTGAACCTCCTTCCTTAGCTCCAGGCAGCCTGCAGCCGGGCCTCCTCTGGGGTCATCCCAGTCTTCCCTCCTGCTGGCCAGGTAGCACCTGCCAGCAGCCTGAGGGTAGAGTCAACCAGGGACTTATAAACCCAGAAATCTGAAACTTAAAAAAAAAATGCTGATGTGTTTTTAAAGGTGTGTTTTATGCCAAGAGCCTGCTGGCAGAGAAGAACGCTTGGGAACTCGGTGTATTATCCACTTGAGATTGCTTCAATCCCAGTCAACACTACTGTGAATTTAAAGCAATTGGACCAATTTCCTAGAGCCCCCCCTCCCCCTGAGGTGGCCCAGTCAACCCTAGATAAGCTTGTTGTTCAGACTGCCAAACTCTAACTTCAACAAGGCTATCATATTTTCATAGCCAAAACTGTGTGTGCATGGACATCATAAGTGGCATCTTACCTTCCTTACCTGTAAGAGAGCTGTAACCAGGTCCTAAGGTTATGGATGAAGGCAGTAACCAAGCAATAACCCAATCATTTTGGAGAAGGCAAGGCCTTAATCAAGTCATAAATCTGGATGGAGCTACTTTTCATGCTGAGAAATATATCAAGTTCTTCGAGCAGATGCCCGGGAGCATGGAGACATTAGCATACCCCCTGCCAATGGAAACCCACAGCTTGCCCTAGGGGTAAAAAGACATTTGGGGAGTGGAAAATGGGCTTGTATAGTTCTTTTTTTCCAGGAATGTTTTAAAGTTAGTTTTCTTTGGGCAAACGTACATGGGAATAGTCTTGGCCTGGTTATTTGACCAGCTTATTGGGAGGTCCCAGAAATCGGAGTGAAAATTGAAGTTGCGTGTCTTCTCCCACAGCCTTCTGGGGTCCAGCTGACAAATGGGGAACTAAGGAACTGAGTTTTTTCCGATATGAATTAATCATGTCTCTCAGCCTGCTGCCTGGTGCCAGTTCCCTTTCATTCTATGCTGCTTTAGATATCATCTCTGTCACCCCAGGGGACACCAAACCTGAAAGGAGAGGGAGCCAGAAAAGGCAGCGAGGCAGTTTCCCTTTCATCCAGTCACCCCGCAGCCTTAGAGTGAGGCCGGTACACACCATATACCACGCGCAGGATGGAGATCCCTCCATAAATTTTAAATGGCTGAGTGAGTGTTTTCCAGTTTTGTAAAATTAAATTAAGGAAAGGACTCCCAGCCTGACTATACCAAGTGCCAAGTTTCATCCCAGCACACATCATTTTTATAGTAAGTTTTAACTCCGTGAAAAATACAGGATTATAATGGAAATGCTGACAGGCCTGGAGCCAGCTCATGAAGTAATAGTGCCACGTCTTTAATATTTTTACACAGCGTGTCCTAATCTGCCACGCTTTCTTTTCCTTGAGATAGCAGTTAAAGAAGAGAAACCCTCCGGAGGACGACTTATTTCTCCTCTTCTTTAAGATGGTGTATCCCCATTTTCAAACCATTCTTCCTTGGTTTGAATGAAAGCTCTTTCTGTCCGTTTTCATTGTTTGCTCTGTATAATCAGTGTATCAAGCTCAGCTGCCTTTTTCTGAGCTTTTGGCCGGAAAGGGAGGAGAGGAGGGAGACTATGCTCTGTGAACTCTTGGCTTCTGCTCATTAAGGCTAAGAACTCATGAAAATGAACTCTGGATGTGTGGACTTCCTCAGGTGATGGGCAGTTGGCTTCATCTGTCCTGTGAGGAAGCCCACAAATCAAGCTGCTTGCCTAGCTGTTAGCAGACCAGAAATCCTGCTGATTTTCAGCCTTTCAATTCAACAAAAATATCCACTGAGTAATGACCATCATGAGGTCAGAGCCTCTTTGTAGACAGGTGCCTGAAAGGCAGCCGTATCCCACCATCTCAAAGGTGAGTCAGCGTCTTCCAGAGGGTTCAGGGAAGTGGAAGCAGGGCCGTCAAGCCTCCCAGTTCTCCTCCCACGTTTCCCTCATGGGTTGAATCAGGTTGTTTCCCTGAGTGAGGCTATTTTAGTTACGGAAACCAACATGAAATAGGAGACAAAGGTGAAGAAAGTCAGTGAGGTCAATTTGACTTAATCAGGGATGTCAACTAGTGGCAGGTTACAGCTAAACTGACTCCCAGAGGATGCAATTGCCTATATAATTTGATTTTCTTATTGTGCACATCTGCCCAATTCTAAACTTTTATCACTCTCCAGTTAATGTGTAAAAAAAAAAAGTAGATGAAACTAGGAGGCAAAACTCTCACACGTATATGAATCACACCTGGCTTTGGCTCAATTTGGAGCCACAGTGGACCTAGAAAAGGCGGCCTAAAGGCAATATTTTCTTTCACTGGTTAAGAAGGGTTGATAGAGAGAGGGTTTCTGCTGCCAAAACTCTCATTAGCTAGGCAGCCTTCCCAAGCACTGCTTCCTCCTCAGACACCTAACCAACTCAAGACCTGTAATAACTGAGGTCTGAGCCGAGGGAGCATGCTCATTCCCTGCTGATGGACCATTTCCTGGGTAGGCATTGAGGTTGGGAGGATGGAAATGGTCTACATTCGTGTAGCTGGGAGGGAAACAGAAAAAGAGATGCTAGCCCCTGCATGAAACCCTTTTAACCTCCTCATTGAAGCACACGGGGCGGGGGAGTGGTTCCTTATTTGGCCCCGTGTAGAAGTGTGGAATACGTTAGCACATGGTTTGGGTGTCCTTGTAAATGGCATACAGAGAGAGTGCTCAGCTTCAAATCATGACTGATACTGCTTGTACTTTAACAAATGAGAAATGTCCGTGACAGAAAGGAACCCCTGTTACAAGCCAGGTTTTCTCATTAGCGGTGAAACATGGATAATTATTCACTGGGAACATGCACAATGGGAATTCATGTTAGATTCCTTATTTTGACTATTGCTGCAGGCAAACCTCAGAGACCGCTGTGTACACATAGAGACATGCACATAAATATGTACATAAAAGCACAGGGGCCTGCACTACATGTATGCTGAGGATACCAATTCTGAGTACAAAGTAAGTTTTTAAGGAGAATAAGCTATGATTCAGTTAAAAGCATTGAAAGACAGATTAGCAATGGAAAAGGCAGATGACTAGCAATTTTGGTCATTTACTTTAGTTATAATTAGTTTATTTTGGTCTTTACTTTTTACCGGTGAAAGTAGACTTTCCTAAGAGCATTTTCAATCCAAAATGAGTCGTCACACTCATTAGAAGTATATGTTCTCTATGGTCACCATCCAGGTATGAAGGAAAATACAATAACCTATATGGCATTTGGACACTGCCTCAGCAAGGAATGAACATTTAGGATTGTCATGGTTAGAAAATACACTCATCAGTCTATAACAAGGACCCAAAATAACAGTCAACAAGGCAGGAGTGTATTCCTGTCTCACAGAGCAGTCCAGAGGAAGACATTCCAGGCATGGGCTGGCAACCTACCATATCATCTAGGGACCCAGGAAAAATTGTTTTATACTCCTATTGCTCTTACATCCCGGAGTATTGCCACCTAGGCCAGGATGGTTTCCTCCACATACATGTTCTCATTAGCAGGATGGACGAAGAGGGAAGAACAGGAAGTTCTTTTCTTTTAAAGACATGTCCCAGGAAGCATACACATCATTTGCCCTCTCATTTCACTGAATATAATCACATGGTCCACACGTTATTGCAAGCGGGGATGGGAAACATCTCTATTCCAGGAAGCTATGTACCTAACTAAAATTCAGGGGCTCTTTCACTCTAAGAAGGAGAGGATGGATATGAGGGCATAATTAGGAGTTTCTGCCATAACAGAACAACCAAACTAAAGTTGTTGGAATGAAGGGTGACAGAAGTATAAATGAAAGTGATCTCTGATTTCAACAGAGCTGAATGAATGAAGGTGAACCTACCAGCAGGAATTTATAAGTTGAGCAGATTATGAAATAGTTGAGGAAGCATCTGCAAATAGCAGCCTGGAACAGCAATTTTTCTTAACCTTGTTAAAACTGAATAGAAAAAGCATAGAGCTGAATAAACAGAATATGTGAAAAGCAACTCTTTGAACACCGAGTCATTCCTGATGATCAGTGATTTAGACAATGCAAACATGTTTTGTCCTTTTTATTATTGGATAATTTCACATATATGCAAAGTAAATAGAACAGCATAATGAACCCCCATGCACTTGTCACCAGCTTCAATAAACAACATTCTGCCATTCCTATTTCTTTTGTACTTCAAACTATTTCCTACCCACTCCCTACTTATTCTTTTATGTAAAATTTACATACATTAAAATGCACAAACCTTAACTGTACATTTTTTGACAGATATACCCACGTAGCTGTATCCTTGTCCAACATATGTTTGACCACTCAATACTTTTTTTCAGTCTTTTTTCTCTCTTTGCTTCACTCTGGCTAATTTCTATTACTACAGCTTCAGTTTCACAAATCTTTTTTCTACAGTGTTTAATCTTCTATATATCCTATCTAGTGAATTTTTCATTTCATAAAATGTTTCATTTCTAGAAGTTCTTTGATCCGTTTTAAACTTCCATTTTCTTCCTTACTATGTGCATGTTTTCCTCTAAATACTTAACATAATTTTAATATCCTGTTTTTATATCCTTGTCTACCAATTTCATCATCCCTGTTATTTCTAGATATTTCCATTGACTGATTTTCGTCTTGGTTATGGGTCACATTTTCCTGCTTCTTGACTTATCAAGTAATATTTGTTTGAATGCTAAATGGTGTAAATTTAGTATCATTAAGTATCTGGATTTTGTTGTCTTCTTCTAGAGATTGTTGGATTTTCTTCTGTTAAGCAGTTAAGTTACTTAAAGTTTAATTTGATCTTTTTGAGGCTTGTTTTTAAGCTTGATTGGGGCAGTTCTAGAGTAGCCTTTACTTAGGGAGTCTCCGCAGGGTGCCCCAGGTGATCAGCGAGGATGTTCCACTTAGGCTGGTCAGAACTTGAAGGTTTTCCAGCTTAATTGAGCTTTGAGAAATATTAAGCACACAGCTCCCTGTGTTGGTCTTTGCTCAGCCTTGTACAGTTTCACTGTATGTGTCACATCTTCAATTGAGCAAAGACTCAGATGAGTTTCTGCAGATGTCTGGAGCTCTTTTTCTATGTGGCACTCTCATCTCCCAAATTCTCCTCAACAATTTCCAGCTGCCTCAGCCTCTGAACTCTCTCATCAGTTCATCCAGACTGCTGTGCTCTGTTTGGGATAGTCCTCTGTTTGGGGTTGAATTGTGTTCCCCCCAAAGGAGACTGAAATTCCTAACTCTCAGTAACTCTCGGTAGCTCAGTGAATGTGAGCTTATTGGGAAATAGGGTCTTTGCAGATGGTCGAGTTAAGATGGAATCTTAGGAGGTAAGCTAGGTAGGCCTTAGTAGGCCTCGTGTCCTTACAAAAAGGGGAAATTGGAACACAGAGACACTCATTCAAGGGAGAACTCCACGTGAACATGAAAGCAGAGATTGGAGTGGTGCATCTACAAGCCAAGGAACACCAAAGATTGTCAGCAAACCACCACAAGCTAGGGGAGAGGGAGGGAAAAGATTATCCCTCACAGCCCTCAGAAGGAACTAACACTGCTCACACTTTGATCTCCTAGCCTCCAGACTTCTAGCCTCCAGACCTGTGAAGCAATAAATTTCTGTTTGTTAAGTCACCCAGCTTGTGGTACTTTGTTATGGCAACCCTGAAACCTAATACATCCTCCTGCTTTGCAGTTCAGAATGTGCCTCCGGGCGGGAAGCAAGGGAATTCATAAGGCTCACTTAATCTGTTTCCCTTCTTTCAGGGGTCACAGTCCTCTTCTGTCTGTTGTCTAATGTTTGAAAACTGTCATTTCATACATTTTTGTCCTGTTTTCTAGTTATTTATAGCAAGAGAGCAAATCTAGTCCTTATTACTCCATCATAGCTTTCAAGATTTTTCGTTATTAATTTCAACAGTTTGATTATGATGTGCCTAGGCACTTTGTTAACCTTCCTGGAACCTTATGGTTTTCCACAATTTGGGAGGTTTGGGGGTTTTATTTTTTCCAATATTTTTCGTGTCTCATTTTTTCTGTCCTTCTGGAACTCCAATGACATATACGTTAGAATTTTTAATATTTTCCCACAGGTCTGTGAGGCTCTGTTTATTTTCCTTCAGTCCTTTCTCTCACTGTTCTTCACATTGGATAGTTTCTGCTGAACTGTCTTCAAGTTTACTAACTGTTTCTCCTGCCATCTCCAATTTTCCACTAAACCCATCTGGTGAATTTTTCATTTCATTTCCTTGTAATTTTCAGCTCTGGAATTTGTCTTTATAGTTTCTACTTCTCTATTGAGAAACTCTATCTGTTTGTTTATTATGTATATATTTTCCTTTAAGTTCTTTAACATGTGTATATAATAGTCACTTTAAAGTCAGTGTCCACTCACTGAAACATTTTCATCTCAAGGTTGCTACAGTCCTGAGAGAAACTGCTATTTCTCTTGAGAATGGGTGAGATTTCTTCTTGTCTAGTTGTTTTTGATTGTATACTGAACAATATAAATATATATTGCAGCAACTTTGGATTCTGTTATGTTCCTCTGAAGAGTGTTTATTCTTGTTCTAACAGGCAGTTAACTTGGCTGGACTCAAATTCCAACCTCTGTCTTCCCTGCAGTAGGCACCAAGTGAACTCTCCACTCTGTTCTTTCAACTTATAGCTGCTGCTCTTTTGCTGGGTCCCCTGAGATTTACCTACTAAGAATTTGGGCAGGATTTATGCAGATTTTGAGGCTTAGCATCTCTATAATTCTTCCAGGATTTCCCCTCTTAACTTACCAATTGTTCTAACAGCCCCCACACTCTGTCCTCTGACATCTCAAGCCAATAAAATTATAAGTTTTCCAGCTCCCTGAGCCACATGGCATTGAGGACTTTCCTGCAGCAAAAAGTTACAAGCTAGCAAATCATATCTGTTGAAGTTCTTGAGTTTCTAGGATAGAGCCCCCCACCCCCACCCCCTTCTGTTTCTGCCATTGCTTTTGGTCACTCAGTGCTTTCAAAGAGTTGTTGTTTCATGGTTTGGGGGGTTTGTTTTATTTTTTGAAATTTAGATTTTATGATTGTTATCTGCAGGAAGGTTAGTCCAACCAAGCTAGTCACCATTACTGGAAGCTAGAATCCCCAGTCAAGTTATTTTAAAAGATTTCTGGTCAATGTGTGCTCTGTTCCTGTTTTGCAATATTTGAAGCATTCCCATTCACCTACTTCTTTAATTCTTTGTCTTCTTAATAACCCAATTATTGGTCCACTACTAAAGATTCAAGACCCAGGGGTAAGTTCTCTCTTAAATTAGATAAAGAAATGGATATATAGCATTGAATGGGATTTTTTGACCATACAGACACTTTTATGTTTGATTCTGTTAACTTGGAATTCTTGATCATTCAAACTTGAGTTAGAATGAACTTTACCTATTACCTGAGCAGGGGGTGAGGGGATTGTGGGGAAAATATGTTTGGTCAGTTATTCTCATACACAAGTGAAACCATTCAATCATTCCACAAATTTTTACTAATCACTTACTTGCCAACAACTTGTTTCTTTACTCTCTCTACTTTCTGGATTTCCATGATATCACATGGTTTCAATTTCCCTCCTATCTCTCAGAGCATTTCTTCTTAGAATCCTTTAATACCTCCTCTTCCTCCTTCAATCACTAAATGCTATAATTCACCCACTTTTTGTCCTGAGGCCTGATCTCTTTTCCTTGACAACTTCTTCCACACACATCTGTGAGACTGGTTCCCCAAATCTGTCTCCATTTCTTATCTCTGACTTAACTTCCATTTTTATCTTCATCATCTTAATGGACTTTTCTATGCTGTGGTTCCATAACAACCTTTAAAGTCAATATTCTTAAAACTAAACTTATTCATCTCCAGGGGTGGGAATAAGGAATAGCTTCTCTTCCTGACTTACCTATTTCTGTTAATAGTCCCACTCGTGTTCCAATATCTTTAGCTTCTCCTCTTTGTCTCCATCCCTCTCCTCCTCACATCCTGTCAGAGCTACCTTTGCAAATATGTCTTATTTCTTGCCACATCTGAACGGATATTCTAGACTCTCCTTTCTCGCAAGCCAGTGCATCTCGCAAAGAACCACCTTAATGATCCTTCTAAAACCAACCTAGATCATATCACTCACTCTCTTCAGAAACCTTCAGGGTTTTGGGCTCCCAAAAGACTGGATACTGACCATCAAGACCCTCCCCATTGCAACTCCCACCCACCATGCCAGCCTCATCTATGTTCTCTATATTCTGGTCAAGTCAACTAGCCTTTTCTCCCAGCCACACCACCAGTTTTCTCATCTTTGCACCTTTGCTCACACTTGTTCTAGATTGCCCTCCCCTTCCTACTCTCTATCCCCAGTCTCTGCTTATCTAAATCCTAAATAACCTCCATATATAACATTTCTTCCATGAGCCCTTCATTGGCATAGTTCAATTTCACTACACATTGATCCAAGCAATATAGATTGAATAGATCTATTTTTGCCCTTGGCACTTGGCTACTGGGGTAAGGAAGAAGAGGGGTGAGGATGATGAGTTTGAAATGTTGAGAAATCTTGGAACCTAAAAGCACCTTAAAAATCATCTAATTTAGGGGCCAACCCAGTGGTGCAGCAGTTAAGTTCTCATGTTCCACTTTGGTGGCCCAGGATTCACCAGTTCAGATCCGGGGTGCGGATCTATGCACCGCTTGTCAAGCCATGCTGTGGTAGGCGTCCCACAAATAAAGTAGAAGAAGATGGGTATGGATGTTAGCTCACGCCCAGTCTTCCTCAGCAAAAAAGAGGAGGATTGATGGCAGATGTTAGCTCAGGGCTTAACTTTCCTTAAAAAAAAAAATCATCTAATTTAGTGATTACCAATGGTGGAATCTTCTTATACAAAAACCCAATATGTAATTCTTCAGTTATTGAAATGGTGATGGAAGCCCCAAAGCCCCACCTATGCAAATTCTCTCTCAAGTTCCCCTCCCCTCTGTAGACCCTTAGGGCCTCAGGGAACATCAATTCAAAAACCATTGACTAAATCAAAGCTCTCATTTACAGATTAGAAAACTGAAGCCATTTGTGTGTGTGTGTGAGGAAGATTGGCCCTGAGCTAACATCTGCACCAATCTTCCTCTATTTTATGTGGGATGCTGCCAGTGTGGCTTGACGAGCGGGGCCAGGTGCACACCCAGGATCTGAACCTGCGAATACAAGGCTGCTGAAGCACAGTGCACAAACTTAACCACTATGCCACCAGGCTGGCCCCAAAGAACCCTGTCAAAATCTACAGTTCTCTTTGAGAGTCAGAAATCTGTGTAACTGCATTTGACAGTAACAAAATTGCTTTTCTTTTTAAAACTTTCTACAAAACTGGTCTTCATCCTGATAGGTTTCAGAATGAGAGGCATTACTAGGAAGGCAGCTGCTCAAAGACATTTGTCTTGGTTGCTGTTCCTCATGGATCTTTCTCGAGTTGAATTTCCAGAACTCCACATCCATGGCAGCCCTCATGCCTGACCTTGGAAGGAACTCTGCCCCATTCTCATCCCCATTAGTAACACCAAGCTGGAAGGCCTGGGAATGTGTCCAAGACCCAGATGGGCCAAGAGAGGTGTCCTGGCTGCTCACTCTGGCCTCTGATTCCAAGGAGGGAGGATTTTGAATGTAATTGTTATGCAAATGCACCTTTTATTTAGCTGACTAAGATTTCTGGCTCCCAGATAAGTAACTTCATCAGCCATAGAAAACAGCCTGAGGCTGCTACTGCTCCTTTTTCTGCCTAAATAATCTCTCAGAAAATCAGTCCTAATGGAGCTGGAAAAATGAAGATTAGGGCTAAATATGAGAGATTCCTTGGCCAAATGCCTCCTGTTTCCTTGGGAACAGCAAGGTTCATATTTATTAACTCAGAATCTAGTCAGCCTCACCAGGGCTATGCCCCCACTGACCAAACAGAATGATTCATGGAGCCAGCATCTCAACAGCATATGGCACCTTTTTTTTTCTTCAAAGCAGATGTGACAGGGAGATATAGATTTGCCTGTTTGTCAGTCTGAACAGCTGTGCATGTTTCAAGCTTCACTTTTCAAATCATGCTATTTGCCTAAATAAACATAGAGTTTTCCTGCTTTTTATTAGAAAATGAAATCAGCATCTGACTCTAGACTACGCTTGAGACTGGAGGGGGTGGGTGCTACTGATCCCAGGAGATCCCCAATGGACTTATTTCTATACACCTCTCCCCAAGCCATTCCCACCCCCAGTTCACACTGGACTACCATGGACTTCATAACATATAGATGCCTAGATGCCATGCAGGGAGCCTGCTTCTCCTGAGTGTCTGAATAAGAAGATACAGGTCAGGTGAGCGCTGAGTCAGCACACAGGTAGAAACGCTGCCTATCCTAAGCCTTGGATTCATAGAGAGAAGGGGCTTCCAGCAATGCTCCTTGGCCTAAGTCTATCAGTTAACTATCACCACAAAAAAAAAGAAGCTAGATTTTAAAAACCCAAGACTCAGTGGCTTAAAATAAAATCATTTATTCTTACTGATCTTAGTTCAGCTGATCTACACTGAGTTTGGCTGGGGTAACTTGGCTGCTCTCCACATTTCTCTCATCCTCCTCTTGGGATCGTCAAGCCAGTCCCGGCATGTTCTTCCACTCGTGATGGCAAAGGCACAAGAACACAAGCACAAACTCACATGGTCTCTTGAGGTCCAGATTTGGAACTGGTGTGCCAGCACATCTGCCTCATTTCTTTTATTGTGGTAAAATGCACATAACATAAAATTTACTGTTTTCACCATTTTTAAGTGTACAGTTCGGTGGCATTAATTACATTCTCATTGTTGTTCAACCATCACGCTTCCCATCTCCAGAACTTTTCATCATCCCAAACTCAAACTGTGCCCATTAAATAATAATTCCCCATACCCCTCTTCCCCCAGCCCCTTTATAATCACTATTCTAGTTTCTGTCTCTATGAATTTGACTACACTAGGTACCTCATGTAAGTGGAATCATACAAAATATGTCCTTTCATGTCTGGCTTCTTTTACTTAATGTTTCCAAGGTTCACCATATTGTCACATATATCAGAATTTCATTCCTTTTTAAGGCTGAATAATATTCTATCATATATACATATGATATATATATATATACACCACATTTTGTTCATCCATCCATCCATTGATGGACATTTGGGTTGTTTTGACCTTTTGGCTATTGTGAATAATGCTGTTATGAACACTGGTGTACAAATAGCTGTTCAAGCCCCTGCTCTCAATTCCTTTGCATATATACCCAGAAGTGGAATTGCTAGATCATATGGTAATTCGATGTTTAATTTTTTGAGGAATCACCATACTGTTTTCCATAGCAGCGGCACCATTTTACATTCTCACCAGCTGTGCACAAGAGTTCTAATTTCTCCACATCTATGCCAACATCTACTTGTTATTTTCTGTCTTTGGGGTTTTTTTAAATAATGATCCTAATAGATATGAAATGGTAACTCACTGTGGTTTTGATTTGCATTTCCATTACAATTAGTGATGTTGAACATCTTTCCATGTGTTTATTAGCCATTTGTATATCTTTGGAGAAATGTCTATTCAAGTCTTTTGCCCATTTTTTAATTTGGCTGTTTGTGTTTGTTGTTGAGTTTTAGGAATTCTTTATATATTCTGAACATTAATCCCTTACTAGGTAGATGATTTGCAAATATTTTCTCCCATTGTGTGGGTTGCCTTTTGACTCTGGTGATAGTATCCTTCAATGCACAAAAGCTTTCAAGTTTGATAATGTCCAATTTATCTATTTTTTCTTTCACTGTCTGTGCTTTTAGTATTATATCTAAGAAACCACTGGGAAATCTAACATCATAAAGCTTCTGCCCTATATTTTCTTCTAAGAGTTTTATACTTTTAACTCCTATGCTTACATCTTTGATCCATTTTGACTTAATATTTGTATATGATGTAAGGTAAGGACCCAACTTCAGTTTTTTGCATGTGGATATCTAGTTTTCCCAGCACCAAAGACTATCCTTTCCCCATTGAATGCTCTTGGCATCCATGTTGAAAATAATTTGACAACATAGGCAAGAGTGTATTTCTGGGCTCTCTGTTCTACGCCATTGGTCTGTATGTCTATCTTTATTCTAGTACCATACTGTTTCAATGACTGTAGCTTTGTGATAAGTTTTGAAATCAGGAAGTGTGAAACGTCCAACTTTGTTCTTCTTTTTCAAGATTGTTTTGGTTATTCAGTGTCTCTTGAGATTCCATATGAATTTTAGGATGGATCTTTCTTTTTGTGCAAACAAAAGGGTGGTCATTGGGGTTTTTTATAGGGATTGAATTAAATCTATAGTTCACTTTGGGGAGTATTGACATCTTAACAATATTAAGTCTTCCAATCCATGAACATGGGATATCTTCCCATTTATTTATGTTTCAATTTCTTTTAGTAACATTTTGTAGTTTTCAGGATACAAGTCTTTCACCTCCTTGGTTAGGTTTATTCTTAAGTATTTTATTCTTTTTGATACTATTGTAAGTGGAATTGTTTTCTTAATTTATTTTCAGATTGTTCATTGTTATTGTAACATCTGACTCATGGGCCAAAGTAGTCACATAACCACACCCAAAGTCAGGAGGTGGGGAAGTACAGCCCACTTATCATGAGAGGGCACTACAAAGTTACATGGCAAAGTGAGTCAATACAAGGAGGAGTGCAGAATTGAGTCCTGTAACACTATACCCCATACTGAGCTTCCTATAGTCAATTTTAGCATTATTTTTCCAGGCCCTTCTTCAAAGTAGTCTGCTCCAACCCCTTCATTGTACACAATTACAGTGAAAATGTAAAAACAAAAAAAGGCAAGCAGATGAAAGAAATAAGCAGACAAAGAAAGGAGGTAACAAGGCAGCTAGGTAAATTGCTGGTGCCCAGCTGAACAAGTGGCAGGTATGGAGGAAAGAACACAAGGCAAGAAACCAGAAAGACTTTCACATGATCTTAAGACGGTCTCTTCAGATCTCTGGGCCTCAGTTTCCTCCTCTGGAGATGGGCTAGATGACCTCTCAGGCCCTTTCCTGTGTTAACTGCATCCTCTGCAAATTCTAACAGTGTTGCCCCCAGAATAGAAGACAAGCCAACATTAGAAAATCCCTTCTCTGTGCAGACCCATAGGCACACACATCCATGCAGGTGGCATGTCATCATTTTCTGCCTTACATCTCAGTTTTATTAGTGTGCTTTTTTTTTAATCCTATGCCAGCTAGGCTCTCCTTGCAAGAGGAAAAATAATCTTAACTCTCTTAACTGTCCCCAGAACAACAGGCATGAAATCGATCATTTTTAACTGAACTGAGGTGAAACCCCCATTATCTTTAATTTTGAATGATTTAACGTGTGTTTTAAACTTCCAAATAAATTTTCATCTGTGGAAGCTAAGTTGCCAGGGACACAACAGCAAATTCAGAAGTACTCTGAATTTAGAGAAAATGAGTTTCCTCTCACAATTGTAATGTTTATTGTACTAATTCTATGCTACAAAAGCTTGCGTAGACACAGTATCTCAGGTTAATATTTTGGAATCTTAATATGTGAAAGTATGTTCAATGACTATGCAGATAAACATAATATTGTAAATGTCCAACGCAGGCTTGGTAAGAGTTGTCAGAAAGCCAAAGTTCTTGACTTATAGAAAAATGAGGTCAGGGTTTCAAATTGTTTTCCTAGTCTCTGTTGATAAATTTTGGCTTGAAAGTCACATAAAGAGTAAAATGGAGGCAGATATTAGACTTTTGCCAACTGAAGTTTGATTTTTAACTATAATTATATAGTATGTATTTTTTTTCCAATTCATTGTATCTGAAGAAGTGATTTCTTTCAGTATAAAATTGGTGTAGGAACTAATTAGCCTGAAAAAATATTCAATGGGTGAATATTAATTGCTTCATTTTTTTAAAAGTTAGTACAAGGACTTAGAAATAGGCACCTTTCTGTCCTCCAAGAATTTTTACTTACTTGAATGAATAATAGTCACCCTCGCAGAATCCCAGAGAATAAAAACATCTCCTGTTTGCTTAGGAGTGGGAAGCATAAGAAAAAATGCCATGGGGAAGGCCCATTGTATGTATGGCCTCTAGAGCTGCTGAAACACTAAAGTGACTCATCAGGAATGTGTCCTTTTGGCCTTAATGAATGGCTTACTTCTCTTCTCCTCTCCTTCTAGGTTGCCCCATCAAAGGTCACCCTACCCCCAATATCACCTGGTTCCATGGTGGTCAGCCAGTTGCCTCTGTCACAGGACTGACGCATCATATCCTGGCAGCTGGACAGATTCTCCAGGTTGCAAATCTTAGTGGCGGGTCTCAAGGCGAATTCAGCTGCCTTGCTCAGAATGAGGCAGGAACGCTCGTGCAGAAGGCCTCTTTAGTGATCCAAGGTAAGAAACCCTTCAGGCTTTGGGTGCCAGGCTTCTTTCTTGAACAAGAGAGTCTCCTTGGGAAGCTAATTCTCTAGTAGAACAAAGTGATTTCTCATCCCCCATGGTTCCTAGAGCATAAAAACTGAAGCTGAACCATGTTTCCATGCAATGAGGCTCTTCAGAAGAGCCACCAGGCCCCATCCCAGCAGAACCTGGAAAAGTCAGTGCTGCCATCATAAACTGGTCTTTCTGATCATAACTTGGCTGCCACTCAGGACCGAGGAAATACCACTATATGTCAAAGTCAAATGTGTTTCCTTTAAGCTGGTTTAACTAGTAAAGATCACATACACACATACACAAAGTAGCCTGTGAAGGAAATGCAAGTTTTCTCTGTAGGTTTGATTAAAAAATCTCTCTTGATCTGAACCACTTGGTTATTGCCTCCTGCCCTGGAGAGTCCAGGAATCACGTGCTGAGTGCTTTCCAGGCACCTTTCCTGTGGCCCTGTTAGAGAACAGACCAAGAAGCCTGTATGGCTCATACATGAACCTTCCAGGAAAACGAGCAGGTCAGAGAGCCCTTGGGTGGCGCCTGGCATTGGCTGTACCAAGAGAGAGTTGTGAATGAGCCCAAAACGGGGGGAAAGAAGATCAAACTGGCCTGGTGACAGAAGCTAAGTGAGGCTTTAGAGTTTTGCATAGGCTGGTTCTACCTGTGGCCTGTGTGTAATATTTTAGGGAGAGCAAAATTCTACTGCATGTATCCTAAAATGGAGGATTCTGTGGGAAGGGACAGACTTTTGTGCCAATATAGCCCATAAGGAGGGAGATTCTTCTGAGCACATGGGTTTTCCTCTTAAACACCCTCCCCTGACATTTGACTTTCCAGACAGGAAAGTGAATGTTCCATTTTCTTGCCAGACAGTCATTCTCTGCTGAAAACCAGAAGCCAGTGCCTATCTACAAGATTCGTAATACACAACTTTGCAAATAAGCCCTCACAATTTACCAACCTACCGTTATTTTTAACACCTTTCCTACCAGTGAGTCCCAGACCCCCAAATAGAAAATGCAAAGAAATTGTCTTTCTTGCTGACATCAGTGCCTCATGTAAATGAGTCCCCTCTGGATAGGTTGGTTTTTGTAATATTTACAAAGTCTAATTTGAATCTGCACTCTTAAACATGATTGCTAAGTATCTCTGATATTTTTATATCTCTGAAAAATAAAGTGACTTTCTGGTGAACCAATAGGAAAGAAAAGTACTTTAGGAACTGTTATTTTTAAACTATGTTGAAAAATCCTAAGAGCTTCGGCCACTGATGAAGTACTGTCTGTGTGCCAGGTACAGGGTGAGGCCCTTGACTTCTGTTGGATCCAGGCCTCACAATAACTTGATGAGGTGAGGGCTGTTGGGTTCATTTTTATGGATGAGCCAGCTGAGGCTCCTGGAGACTACATGACTTGCCTAGATAGGTTGGGAATGGAGCCCACTGAGGGCAAGAGCCCCATTCATAACAGCTCCTCATGCCCACCTCAGAAGGAATACAAAACATAGGCATTTAATGCTCTCTTTCACCTCTCATCCTCCTCCTGTGACAGATTACTGGTGGTCTGTGGACAGACTGGCAACATGCTCAGCCTCCTGTGGTAACAGGGGGGTTCAGCAGCCACGCCTGAGGTGTCTCCTGAATAGCACAGAGGTCAGCCCCGCTCACTGTGCAGGGAAGGTGCGCCCCGCTGTGCAGCCCATCGCCTGCAATCGGAGAGACTGCCCTTCTCGGTGAGTGTGCCAGATGCTGGCTTAGGCCTCCCCATCCCCAAGGATGGGCGCTGACTTCAGCCAAGTTGATGACCAGCCCTTGACTAGCCCTGTGCAGGGACAGACGCTGAGTGCAGGCAAGGGGGCCTGCCTTATAGGGAGCTGCTCTTCTCCATAGGCACTGGCTTGTCAGGCCTCTCCACCGCGCAGAAAACATCCCCAGAATGAGCCTTCTCCCTCCGTTCTGTTTGTTCTCTCACCACTCTACCAGCGAAAGGCTGCCCGGACCTCCCAAGTGCCTGAGAGGGTCTATTCAGGGAGCAGGAGCATCTCAGGCCATGGCAAGAGATGGCTCGCATCTTGCAGTTGCAGGCTCTCTGGTTCATTTGTGAGAGAAGAAATGTGTTTGCAGTTGACGTGCTCAGGGGCTAGGGCTTACTGGCCTATACGCCAACTCCTCCCCTTTCTTCTAACTTTACCTGTGCTCAACACTCCAGTTTAGTTGAGGAAATCTTATCCTCTTCTCTTCTACAAAGGTTGCATCCTGCTAAAGTTGAAATAAATCTCCATTTCCTATAGTTGCCTCAACTTTGGATATACATTCTCTGCATTTGGGTCCCTTACGTAGCCCAGAATGACACCCACAGTCTCTTCCTCGAGCCTTGAGAAGCTGTGAGTCCCGCTGAGCACCCCCGCCCCAGTCTTCAGGCAGTAGCTGAAGGGATAATGGATGGGCTTTGAGTTGGCACCGCCATGGTGCCCTGAGCCTGGGGGGACTTGGCTGAGCCCTGCAATGCCCCCTACTACCTATCTGTGGGACTTTCATCCACCACTCAGCCAACAGCTTTGTGTTCTGCCAGCTGAGTCATAAGGAGCAGCTGAAACCAGGAGAGACTCAATGAAACATGAAACACGCTCATTAACATCAGCAGTTGGACTTGCTGACGGGAAGGTTTCCACGGGGATGATTAATGTCCTTTTATACCCTGCCTGAACTGTAACACAGCCCTACCTCTCCTTTCTCAACCCCCCACCCCAGCTCCTGAAAAATTGCTGAAATGTATATTTGGAAATAAAAGTTGATTGAAACGCAGGCCTGACACTCACCAGGGATATAAGAGGCTGGAAGACTGCCCTTGCCAAGTTATGTGAAATGAAGAAGAGGTCTTGGACATGCCAGCAACTTTTCGATTTGCTGTGGGGATGGTCGGAGTCAATCAGCCTCATTTACTTCTGCAAATGAAATAATGGCTGCGTCTCCTTGGGTTTCAGTGCTCCCAGGAGCTTTAAAACACCTCGTGGCCGCGTCCTAAGTGGCTGTGCTCCTGTGGGTTGGATATCTGCACACGGCCCTCTCTCAGGGGCAAACAGAGCAGGGAAGTTCCGTCAAACTAAAGAAGTCAAGTGGAATTGCTCCCCGTCCCTACTCCTCGCCTGAGAGCTGACGTGATGTCACTGGACTTGGAAGTGGCCACAGGCCCACCTTTGGCTGCTTTCCCCATCAGGCTTCTTGGGCACCTTAGCAGCCTTCTTTGCATACAAACATCACCCTGGTCATCTTTTTGAATAGTACTGGGAAGTCCTGCTTTGACCCAAGTCACTGTTTGAACCATTTCATTTAGATAAGTTTTTTCTCAGGCAATAAAACTAATGAATGTTTGGGGCCAGCCTAGTGGCACAGTGGTGTATAGTTCATGCGCTCCACTTCGGCAGCCCAGGGTTCATCGGTGCAGATCCTGGGCTCGGACCTACACACTGCTTGTCAAGCCATGCTGTGGTAGGCGTTCCATGTACAAAGTAGAGGAAGATGGGCAGAGATGTTAGCTTAGGGCCTATTTCCTCAGCAAAAAGAGGAGGTTTGGCAGCAGATGTTAGCTCAGGGCTAATCTTCCTCAAGAAAAAAAAAAACTAATGAATGTTTTTTTCCATATTGAATGAAATGGCTGAAAAGCACCAAGTCTTTCCTTACTATTTTCCCCCAACTGTCTCCTCTTTGAGAATTATCCCAGGGTGCAGACATGCAAAGAGAACCCCTACATGTTTGTCTATGGACCAGGGATTTCACAGTGACTCCTAGCGTGCGGCCTGGCTTTATGGGACAAGCCATTTGTCACAGTCTTTGTCAGTCTCACTTCTGAGGATCTAAATTGTAGTTGGAAGCTAACATTCTGAGAACAACTACTTTCACCATGAAGGCAGCCCTCTAAGAGTTACCTAGAAGACCTATGGCCTATGCTGCCTGGAGGTGGGCAATTGCTCCAGAAAGCTGGAGGGAACTTCACCTGTTGCGGGGGGATTCAACACCATCAAATGAGCCACGGGTGAAGGCGAGGTAGAGAATACTGTGAGTCCTAGCAGAGAAAACGCTGGCTTAAGTGAGACCCAGACTGCCCCCTGGGTCAGAGGCAACACAGGCTCGGATCTGACTTTCCTCAGAGACTGTCCCTTCTCTGCCACACCCTTGGGTGCCTTTAGGGAGCACCAGACCCACAGCACAGTATAATTAAGGACTGTCTCCCCAGGGTGTTCCATCTGCATGCTCACTGCTTTTTGGGCCAATGTCAAGCTGAGGCAACTGATCTTCAGAACATTCTTTCAAGGTGCACCTTTTTAGTCAATTTCCAAAGGGTATTTGTTTCTATGGCTACCGTAACACATTACCGCAAACGTGATGGCCTAAAACAACAGAAATTTATCCTCTCCCAGTTTTGGAGGCCGGCAGTCTAAAATCCAGGTCAGTGGGCAGCACCCCTCCAAGAGTGCTAGGCGAGAATCTCTTCCTTGGCCCTTGCAGCTTCTGGTGGCTCTATGTGTCCCTTGGCTTGTGGCTGTATCACTCCAACCTCTGCCTCTGTGGTCACACTGTCCCTCTTCTGTGTTTGTGTCGAAACTCCCTCTGCCTCTCTCTTATAAGGACACTTGTCATGACATTTGAGGCCTACCCAGATAATGCAGGATAATATCATCTCAAAATCCTTACTTATACCTGCAAAGACCCTTTGTCCAAATAAAGTAATATTCCAGGGATTTGACGTAGATATCCTCGGGGGACCATTTTCAGCCTACCACGCCATGTATGTACTGTGAAAAGGGCTGCAGTCCCCAAATTAGCAGCTGTGTGGTGAGCACAGGTGGCTGTGGAAGGCACCTGTCTGGGCATATGCGGCCCCGTGCCCCTCCCCAAGGCCTAACCTTTGCGGCTGCCCTGACGCCTCTTCCTCTCTGCAGGTGGATGGTGACCTCCTGGTCCGCCTGTACCCGGAGCTGTGGGGGAGGTGTCCAGACCCGCCGAGTGACCTGCCAGAAGCTGAAAGCCTCTGGGATCTCCACTCCCGTGTCCAATGACATGTGTACCCAGCTCGCCAAACGGCCAGTGGACACCCAGGCCTGTAACCAACAGCTCTGTGTGGAGTGGGCCTTTTCCAGCTGGGGCCAGGTGAGAGGGTTTTATCTGAAAGGTAAATCTAAAGGTGTGGACCCTGCCACAGTAGGAAGTAAAATGCCACCACTGCCACCTCCTCAGTGATGACCAACCTTTCACACTTTCACATCCTGTCAATCAGCTAACCCCGCCCACTGTCCTTCCTAAAGCCCAGATCAGATTGTTCTTCTCTAACACTAACATTGCCTCCCACACCCATTACACTTCCTTTTGATTTCCTTCCCTCCCTTCCCATTCTCAGATGATCATCAGACCCTCAGCAACCCCTTCTTCTCACTGTCTGTAAGGCCGGCTCTCCTCACTGGCGATGCTGGGGCTGAGGATGTAAAGCTCTGATGAGATCCATCTGGGGGCTGCAGCATCATTCCGGGCCAGGGGTTCTCAACTGGGTTGCACAGTTAGAACCACTGGAGAAGCTTCTTTAAAAGACCAGTGTCCAAGCTGTACCTCCCAGAGATTCTAAGTCAGTTGCTCTGGGGTGAGATCCAAGCATGAGCAAGTTTCAGAAACTCCCCAGGTGAGTCTGATGTGCAGCCGGGGTAGAGAGCCACTGCTCCAAGCCAAGAAGAGTTGAAGCCTGGCTGGATCACTTTGAAACCACCAATTCCTTTCTCGATTCTCCGCCAGCGGTTAACCAAAAATGTCCCAGGTTGGCTCAACAGACAGCAGACATGGGAGCTCATCTGACCCAAGTAGGAATGGGGCCTCTTCTAGATATAGGGAGGAACCACAATGACTCCATCTGGAGAGGAAATTTTATGTTTTGTTGTCACTTAAAAGAAAGATCAACACAAACTGAAGATTCTCTGTGGTGAAGAGCAAACCTGACCAATGACAGACCCATGATGCCAGGAGCCGGGGCAGGGAGCCTGAGTGGCCTCACCATTGTTCTCACATCATTTCTGGGCCAGGTGGGACCAAGCACCCACCAGGAACTCCCGTTGTACTTAGAGGCCCAGGTTTCCCACTGCAGGTAGATAGGGCCTCCATTTAGACAAAGAATAGTTTCCTACTCGTCTGACCACTCCACTCTTTTAGAACATTGTTGGCACCAAAAAAAAAAATCTGGTGTGATGCTTGGGGGAAATGATATAATTGCATATACTGTGTTTCTCCCCAAAGTTTGTGTTCAAAACCTACTGGAGACCTCCTGAGCATCTAAGAGCTGTCTGCCAGGATGATAATCAGCTGGTACCCACCAAGTGTGTGGTAACAACTATTGTGGCTCGTCGGAGGCTGACGCTGTTGGTAGGATGACCATTCTGATTGGTCAGGCATAGTTTCTGACTGGTTGGTGTCTGAACCACACCATTAAGCTTGGCCTGCTGGGACACCCCAAAACAACCACAAGGTGGGGCCTGCCTGGTGGCACAGCAGTTAAGTTCACACATTCCGCTTCAGTGGCCCAGGGTTCACTGGTTCAGATCCTGGGTGCGGACCTACGCACCACTTGTCAAGCCATGCTGCAGCAGGTGTCCCACATATAAAGTAGAGGAGGATGAACACGGACGTTACCTCAGGGCCAGTCTTCCTCAGCAAAAAGAGAAGGATTGGCAGCAGATGTTAGCTCAGGGCTAATCTTCCTCAAAAAAAAAAACAAAACAAAACCACCACAAGGTTCTTAATGTCTTGGGGCAGTTAGCAACTTGAAACTTTTTGGAACTGGCTATCTACACGTTACTGCATTCATGTCCCCCATCGTCACCCCAAGTTGTGTTCTTTGGAAAACAGTCACTTGGAAGCTCCTATTAAGACACTGTGGCCATCACTAATGAAGATCAAATGTTATTTGGGAGAAATGTAGTGACACAGTTCACTTGCAATGCATAAGCCGTTTGTGTCCCAGGTGATAGTGCTCAACACTAGCCAATCAACACGCTCAGCTGGAAGCTCCTTTCTGGCGCCTCTACCAAGCCCCCCTTATTGCCAGTGACCTAATGTATGTGCTTCATAATCAAAGAGGCATGAGCTCCCCCTTGCTCCCACACCTGGGGGGATATCATCTTTCTCTTACCTGGAAAAGCCCACTTCTGATAGGTCTCGTTCAGTCCAAGGCACAGCTCTGCTTCTAGGCCCTCAAGGCTTTCTGGCAGTTTGTGAAATTACAATTGGGAACAGATCTGGCTACACAGGGGAGATATTTCTGCATTGTGTCATTGAGGTCACTCAAGGGGACATATAGTACATGCTGATCGTTTTCAGTGATTATTTTTCCTAACAGAGAGAAAAATAGGTCTTTCCCCCTTCCTTCCCTTCAAACAACTCTCACCACCACCTTCTTTCTTCTAAAACCCTTGAGGCAAGTATAGCTCGAGCTTTAATGTAAATCACCTGTGGATCTTGTTAAAAATGCAAATTCTGATATGGCAGGTCTGGAGTAGAGCTTTGGATGCTGAATTTCTTTTTATTGAGGTATAATTGACATCAGTTTCAGGTGCACAATATAATGATTTGATATTTGTATACACTGTGATATGATCACAAGTCTGTTTAATATCCATCACCATACAGTTACAAAAAAAATTGTTTTTCTTTTGATGAGAACTTTTAAGATCTACTCTCTTAGTAACTTTCACATACGCAATGCAGTATTATTATAGTCACCATGCTCTACACTATATCCTCAGGACTTATTTATTTTACAACTGGAAGTTTGTATCTTTTGACCCATTTCACCCACCTCCCGCCTCTGGCAACCATCAATCTGTTCTCTGTACCTATGAGCTTGGTTGATTTTGGTTTTTTTTAAGATTTCCCTGTATAAGTGAGATCATCCAGTATTGTCTTTCTCTCTCTGACTTATTTAGCATAATGCCCTCAAGGTCTATCCATGTTGTCGCAAGGAACAAGATTCTCTTCTTTTTATGGCTGAATAATATTCCATACACCACATCTTCTTTATCAATGGACGCTTAGGTTGCTTCCATATGTTGGCTATAAATGCTGCTGCAATGAACATGGGGGTGCATATATCTTTTTGAATTAATGTTTTTATTTTCTTCTGATAAATAACCCAGAAGTGGAACTGCTGGATCTTATGGTAGTTCTGTTTTTAATTTTTTGAGGATCCTCCATACTGTTCTCCATAGTGGCTGCACCAATTGACATTCCCACCAACAGTGCATAAGGATTCCCTTTTCTCCACACACTTGCCAATGCTTGTTTTCTCTTGTCTTTTTGATAATTGCCATTCTGACAGGTGTGAGGTGATATCTCATTGTTTTGACTTGCATTTCCCTGATGATTGGTGATGGTGAGCATCTTTTCATGTACCTGTTGGCCATCTTCTTTGGCGAATGGTTGTATTTTTTGGAAAAATGTCTAGTCAGATCTTCTGCCCATTTTTTTAGTTGGGTTGTTTGGTTTTTTGCTATTGCGTTGTATGAGTTCTTTATATATTTTGTCAGATATATGATTTGTGAATATTTTCTCTCGTTCAGTAAGTTGCCTTTTCATTTTGTTGATGGTTCCTTTTGCTGTGCAGCATCTTTTTAGTTTGATGTAGTCCTACTTGTTTGTTTTTGCTTTTGTTACTTTTGCTTTGGGTTGTTCAGTAGCATGCTGTTTAATCTCCACATATTTGTGAATTTTCCAGTTTTCTTTTTGTAATTGACTTCTAGTTTCATACCATTTTGGTTGGAAAAGATGCTTAATATGATTTCAATCTTCTCAAATTTATTAAGATTTGTTTTGTGGCTTAATAGACGATCTATCCTGGAGAATGTTCCATGTGTGCTTGAGAAGAATGTGTATGCTATTGCTTTGGGATGGAATAGTCTATAAATATTTGTGAAGTCCATCTGATCTAACATGTTGTTTAAGGCTGATGTTTCCTTATTGATTTTCTGTCTGGATGATCTATCCATTGATGTAAGTGGGGTATTAAAGTACCCTACTATTATTGTATTGCTGTTTATTTCTCCCTTTAGGTCTCTTAGTATTTGCTTTACATATTTAGGTGCTCCTATGTTGGGTGCATAAATATTTACAAATGTTATATCCTCTTGTTGGATTGACCCCTTTATCATTATGCAATGCCCTTCTTTATCATTTATTACAGTCTTTGTCTTAAAGTCTATTTTGTCTGATAAAGCTACTCCCACTTTCTTTTTATTTCCATTTTCCATTCCTTCACTTTCAGTCTGTGTGTGTCCTTACATCTGAAGTGAGTTCATTGTAGGCAGCATATACATGGGTTTCAGTTTTTTATCTATTCAGCCACTCTGTCATTTGATTGGAGAATTTAGTCCATTTACATTTAAAGTAATTATTGATAGGTATGTGCTTACTGCCATTTTGTTCATTGTTTTCTGCTTGATACTGACATTTCATCAATGTAGTATGACTATTCTTATATGTCTCTCTTTACTGATGAGTTTTTTTATTTTTTATTTTATTTGGAGTTACACCAATTTTTTGGTTCCTAAGACCTGTTTTGTAGTTCCTGTCTGTTCCTTTCTTCTTCTCTCTTCCTTTGTAGTAGGCTTAGATTCCTTCCTCTTTATCTTTTGTGTATTTATTAAAGATTTTTGCTTGTGGTTACCATGAAGCTTACATATAACAACTTATATTTGTAACAGTCTATTTTAAGTGGATAATCTAAATTTGAACACATTTTTACTCTCCTCCCCGTGACATTTTGGTTTTGATGTGACTTTTTATATCTTTTTATCTTGTATATCCTTTAACTAATTATTGTGGTTATAGTTATTTTTTACTACTTTTGTCTTTTAACCTTCATTCTAGCTTCATAAGTGATTAATCCACTACATTTTCTATATATTTACCTTTACCAGTGAGATTTATACTTTCATATGCTTTTTGTTACTAATTAGCACCCTTTCATTTCAGCTTAAAGAAGACTCTTGAAAAATTTTCTAAGGCCAGTTTAGTATGATGAACTTCTTTAGCTTTTGTCGTCTGGAAAACTCATCATCACTTCAATTCTGAATGATAAATTTACTGGGTAGAGTATTCTTGGGGGAAGTTTCTTTTTCCCCCTAATTTCCAGGCCAGAAGGGAATAGCATGATATATTCAAATTTTTGCTGAAAAACCTGCTGATAGTTGTATTAGAGTTCCCTTGTATGTAACAAGTTGTTTTTCTCTTGCTTTTAAAATTCTCTCCTTGTCTTTAACTTTCAACATTTTAATTATAATGTGTCTTAATGTGGGTCTCTTTGGGTTCATCTTATTTGGAATGCTCTGGGGCTCCTGGATCTGATTGTCTCTTTTCTTCCCCAGGTTATGGTAATTTTCAACCATTATTTCTTCAAGTAAGTTTTCTGCCCCTGTCTCTCTCTCTCTCTTCTCCTTCTATGACCATATAATGTAAATGCTGTCTGCTTAATCTTTTCCCATAAGTCCCTTAAGCTATCTTCACTTTTTTTCATTCTTTTTGCTGCTCTGGGTGAGTTCCACTACCCTGTCTTTGAGTTCACTGATCCTTTCTTCTGCTTCATCTAGTTTGTTGTTGAACCCCTCCAGCGTATTTTTCAGTTCAGTTATTCTCTAGCTCTGTGACTTCTACTTGGTCCTTTATCATTTCTATTTATTTGTTGAAGTTCTCACTGTGTTCATCCATGCTGAATTTCTAAAAGTTCTCAGTGATGCCAATGCTACTGGTCCAAGACCACATGTTAAAGAGTAAGCAAGGCTTAAGGCATTACAAATTACAAGGACTTGCTTGATCTCACAGTCCTGTTGATATTTTTGTATTGGTGATTTTGTTAGGATGTGCTTCAAACTATAGATGCCCACCAAACCTCCACATTCCAGTCCTGTGGGAATGAAAATAGTAATAATTTCTGACAAGAAAATCCTTTTGAAATAGTGTCATGCAAATGTCTGTTCCTTCATCTGCCTACCTCTTTGAAGTCTAAGAAAACCACACTGATTTTAGTTTAAGTAGAACTAAGACCACTTTCTCAGCTCTAACAACCTGGCTTCATGAAATAAGTCAACTTTCTTCTTTTAATCCATAATACATTTATGAGGCACCTGTTTGGTGGGAATGTGTTCCATAAAAGCATGTGTGAAGGAATGAAGGCAACAGCAGCCCTGGAATGTTTTTAGGAGAATTAGGTGAGAGGTAGAAATATAAATGTAGCTGGAAAACAGGTGTCAAACTATGAAAAGTCTTGTAGGCTGTGTGAGGAGTTTGGATCTCATTAGGAATGCCACTTTGTTGGCACAGGAGAGGGGAACTACCTAGAAAGACTTTTAAGCAGGAATGTCATGATCAGAGTTACACTTTTTATTCTGTCATCAGTATAGTAATTGAATTGGGCAATTAGAAGGCTGAAGAAGAGAACCCTAATCTAGTTAAGAAATTTTGTGATCAGAACGAAGGCAGTGGAAATGGAGAGGACATGGCTTCAGTGATCCCTTGGCTATCTGGGATGATAAGAAATTGTTTTGAACATGTTTAGCATGAGATATTTGTTTGTGAGATATCCAAGTGAGATACGTTCATTAAGCAATTGGATGTATAGATCTGGGACTTAAAAGAGCTCTGTGCTAAACACTATCAACTTGAAAGGCATCAGTAGACAGAGGGTGGCTAGCAGTCATGAGTATAACCAAGGAGAGGTAAAGCACAGAGATGGAAAAGAAGGCACAGGACAGAACCCTGGGGGAACACTAATTAAGCTGTAGGAAGAGGAGGGAAAAAAATCCTAATGAGTAGAAAAAACTTAGAAAGCATATTTGTAAAGACCAACAAAGGAGTTGTTTCCAGAAAGAAGGAAGAGTCGGTGGTATATCAAAATGCATGAGAAAGAATAAACAAGATAAAGCAAGCATTGGCCAGGACCTCATGGAACTTGACTGATGGGCAGTGTGGCAATTGGCACTGAAGTCAAACCAGCAATGAGTACAGGTATAGATAAGAGTAGAGGAAATAGGGCTGCTGGGGACAGATCACTCCTTCAAGAATTCCCAGTTGTGGTCAAGGGACATCAGCAAAATGGCAGACTAAGAAGCTCTAAGTTCTCATTCCCCCATGGAAACATCAAAAAAAAATCAGAAGCTAGCTGAACTAACCTTATAGAAGCTCTGAAAAACAGTCAAAGGTCTACATCAACCAAGCAAACACCCATTAAAGAAAAACCCACCTTCAAAACAGAAAATTGTGGCATTTTCACTCATTCTTCCCCAGCCTGGTGCAGTCTTGGTCGAAAGGCAACAGCAGCCCATTTCCCTCCTTCAGTCAGTAGAGAACAGAGAAGATCCTATTTGTAGTGTTCTAACCTGTGAGAGGACCACCTGGAGGACTGATCTCTGTCTCACCTAACTCACATGTTAAGGGGGGAAAGTGTCAGCCACTACTTGCAAAAGCTGCAGGGGGCTACACACCTCCAGATACCTGGGGCAAGAGAGCACAGATGGAGCCATTTAATAGACCATCTAAGGCCCTGAGGAAAACCTGGGGTGAGACTCTCCGGGAAATTAAAACTTTTCAAAGCAGCCATGTATACAGGGGAATTGGGAAAGCCACACGCAGGCCCAGGCAACACATATGCTCAGGAAAGACCTGAGAAGACCTTAAGCTTTCACCTCAGGGTGATCCCTAGGCTCAGAGACAGTATACAAAGCCTGGGTGAGAGAGCTGTTTTCTCAAATGCCTAATTTTCCAAAATAAACTATAAGTCATACAAAGAAACAGGAACACATGGCTCATTCAAGGGGAAAATAAAGTGGCAGAAACTATCCCTCAAGAAACAGGGCATCCAATGTATTAGACTGAGACTTTAAAACAACTGCCTTAAATGTGCTCAAAGGGCTGAAGAAAAACATGGATAAAGAACTAAAGGAAATCAGAAAAATAATACGTGAACAAAATGAGAACATCAACAAAGAGATAGAAATCATAAAAAGAAACCAAACAAATTTTGGAGCTGAAAAACCCAGTTATCTGAATTAAAAATTTCACTAGAGGTGTGTTCAACAGCAGGTTTGAGCAGGCAGAAGAAACAATTAGCAAACCTGAAAACAGGACAATTGAAATCATCAAGTCCAAGTAGCTGAAAGAAAAGAAACGAAGAAAATGGGGCCAACACACACGTTGTGGGAGTCCCAAAAGGAGAAGAGAGAGAGAACAGGACAGAGATATTATTTGACGAAATGGCCAAAAACACCCCAAATTTGATAAAGACATGATTCTACAAATCTAAAAAGCTCAACAACTCCAAGCAGAACAAACTCAAAGGACACCACACTGAGACACATTATAATCAAAAGAGTCTTAAAACAGAGATCTTGAAAGCAACAAGAGAGAAGAGACTTATCAGGTACTAAGGGATCCTCAATAAAATTAGCAGCTGATTTCTCAGCAGAAACCCTGCAGGCCAGAAGGCAGTGGAATTAAACTATCAATTGAGAATTCCATATCCAGCAAAACTGTCCTTCAAAAATGAGGGAGAGGAGCCAGGCCAGGGGCATAGTGGTCAAGTTTGCATGCTCTGCTTCAGTGGCCCAGGGTTCACAGGTTTGGATCCCAGGTACAGATGTAGCACCACTCATCAAGCCACGCTGTGGCAGCATCCCACATAAAATAGAGGAAGATTCGCATGGATGTTAGCTCAGCAACAATTTTCCTCAAGCAAAAAGAGGAAGATTGGCAATAGATGTTAGCTCAGGGCCAATCTGCCTCACAAAAAAAAAAAAGGGAGAAATTAAAATATTCCCAGATAAACACTGAGGGAGTTCATTACTATTATACCTGACTGCAAGAAACATGAAAGGGAGACCAGGTTAAAATGAAAGGACACTAGATAGTAACTTCAAGCCATATCTCTGTATTTGGCAAATATAAAAATCAGTATTGTGGGGCCGGCCCCATGGCCTAGTGGTTAAGTTTGGCATGCTCTGCTTCAGCAGTCCAGGTTTGTTCCCAGGTGTGGACCTACACCACTCATTGGCGGCCATGCTGTGGTGACAACCCATGTACAAAATAGAAGAAGAATGGCACAGATATTAGCTCAGGGCAAATCTTCCTCAGCAAAAAGAGGAAGATTGGCAATGGATGTTAGCTCAGGGCGAATCTTCTTCTTCAGAAAAACAAAAATCAGCATCGTAATTTGGGTTTGTAACTCCATTTTTTACTTTCTCCAGGGTTTAAATGTCAAATGCATAAAAAGCTATAAATCTATATTAGTGAATATACAGTGTATAAAGACATAATTTTTACATCATTAAGTGGGGGAGAAGAAAGAGCTGTATAAAAGTAGAGTTTTTGTATGTGGTTGAAGTTAAGTTGGTATCAATTCAAATTAGGATGTTAAATGTAATACCAATGGTCATCACAAATTAAATATCTATAGACTACATGCAAAAGGAAATGAGAAAGGAATCAAAACATGTCACTATGAAAAATCAACTAAATACAAAAGAAGGCAACAATGGAGGGGAGAGGAAGTTATAAGACAGACATAAAACAAGGTGGCAAAATAAGTCCATCCTATCAGTAATGACTTTAAACATAAGTGGGGAAAAAAACTCCTCAATCAAAAGGCATAGACTCGCATAATAGGTTAAAAAATAATCCAATTGTAAGCTATCTAAAAGAGACTCACTTCAGATCTAGAGACTCAAATAAATTGAAAGTGAAAGGGTGGAAAAAGATATCCCATGCAAAAATAGTAACCAAAAGAGAGCTGGGGTGGCTATACTAATACCAAAGTAAATTTTAAGTCAAAACTGTTACAAGATACAAAGAAGGAAATTACATATTGATAAAAGGGTCAATACACCAAGAAGATATAATAATTATTAACATATATACAGACAGAACTGGAAAAATAAACAAATGTCCCACTTTCAATGACAGATAGGACAACCAAACAAAAGATCAATTTAAAAAATAGAGGAATTTAACATCACTATAAACCAACTGGACCTAACAGACATATACGGAACACTCCACTCAACAACAACAGAATACACATTTTTCCCAAGTGTACATGAAACATTCTGTAGGATAGACTACATGTTGGGCCACACAACAAGTCTTAATAAATTTTAAAAGAATGAAATCATACAAAGTATCTCTTCACTGCAATGGATGAAACTAAAAGTCAGTAGCACAAGGAAAACAGGAAAATTCAAAAATATGTAGAAATGAAATAACACATTCTTAAACAACCAATGAGTCAAAGAAGAAATCATAAGGAAAATTAGAAAATACCTTGAGACAAGTGAAAACATGGGATGCAGAGAAAGCAGTGCTAAGAAAATTTTATAGTTGTAAGTGCAAGTGCTTACATTAAAAAAGAAAGATCTCGGGGCTGGCTCGGGGGTGCAGTGGTTAAGTGTGCATGTTCTGCTTCAGCGGCCCAGAATTCACCAGTTCAGATCCCGGGTGTGGACATGGTACCACTTGGCAAGCCATGCTATGGTAGGCATCCCACATATAAAGTAGAGGAAGATGGGCATGGATGTTAGCTCAGGGCCAGTCTTCCTCAGCAAAAAGAGGAGGATTAGCAGCAGATGTTAGCTCAGGGCTGATCTTCCTATAAATAAATAATAATTTGGGGGAAAAAAAAAAGAAAGATCTCAAATCAACAACTTTATGCCCTAAAGAACTAAAATAAGAAGAGTGAACTAAACCCAAGGCTAGCAGAAGGAAGGAAATAAAGACTAGAGTGGAGATAAAGAGTAGAGAAAATCAATGAAACTAAAAGATCTACAAAATAGACAAACTTTTAGCTACACTAAGAAAAAAACAGAAGATTCAAATTATTAAAATCTGAAATGAAATTAGTAACATTACTGATTTTACAGAAATAAAGAAATTTTATAGGAGTTCTATGAACAATCGTACACCAACAAATTGGATAACCTAGATGTAATGCACAAATGCCTAGAAACACATAACCTACCAAGACGAAATCATGAAGAAGTAAAAATATGAATAGACCTCTAACTAGAAAGAAGATTGAATCCGTAATCAAAGACCTCCAACAAAGAAAAGTCCTGGGCCATATGGCCTCCCTGGTGAATTCTACCCAATATTTAAGGAAATATTTATACCAATCCTTCTCAAACTCTTCCTAAAAATTGAAGGGAAGGGAACACTAACACTCCCTAACTCATTCTGTGAGGCCAGTGTTACCCTGATACCAAAGCCAGACAAAGACACAAGGAAAGAAAACTAAAGACCAATATCCCTTCTAATTCTTGATGCATAAATCCTCAAGAAAATACTAGCAAACCAAATTTAGAAGCATATTGAAAGGATTATACACCATGAACAGGTAGGATTTATTCTTGGAATGTAAGGATGGTTCAACATATGAAAACCAATCACTGTAATATACCACATTAGTTGAATGAAGGGGAAAATGACCATCTTAATTGATGCATAAATAGAATTTGACAAAATTCAACACACTTTCATCATAAAAACACTCAAAAAACTAGGAATAGAAAGAATCTATGTCAAAATAATAAAGACCATATGTGAAAAACCTACAACAAATATCATTCTCAATAGTGAAGACTGAAAGCTTTCCCCCTAAGGTGAAGAGCAAGACAAGCATGCAATGTTTGCCACTTCCATTCAACATAGTATTGGAAGTTCAGAGCAATTAGGCAAGAAAAAGAATGAAAAACCATCCAAGTTGGAAAGGAAGAAGTAAAATGACCTCTGTTCATAGATGACATGATCTCATATTAACAACCCTAAAAATCCCAAAACAACTATTAAAAAAAACTCTGAGCTAATAAACGAATTCAACAAAATTGCAGAGTAAAAAATTAACACATAAAAACACTTGTATTTCTATACAGGAACAATGAACAATCTGAAAAGGAAATTAAGAAACAATCCCATTTATAATAACATCAAAAAGAATAAAATACTCAGGAATAAACTTAACCCAGGAGGTGAAAGACTTGTACACTGAAAACTACACTGAAACACTGAAAATGTTGCTAAAAGAAACTAAAGATGACACAAATAAATGAAAAGACATCTTATGTTCATGGATTAGAAAACTTAATGTTGGTTAAGATGTCAATACTGCTCAAATTGATGTGCAGATTCAATGCAATTCCTATCAAAAATCCCAAGGATTTTTTTTTTTTTTTTTTGCAGAAATAGAAAAGTCCATCCTAAAATCCATATGGTATCTTAAGAGACCCTGAATAGCCAAAACAATCTTGAAAAAGAGAACAAAGTTGGAGGTTTCACACTTCCTGATTTCAAAACTTGTAACAAAGTTACAATAATTGAAACAGTATGGTTCTGGAATAAAGACAGACATACAGACCAATGGAATAGAATAGAGAGTCCAGAAATAAACTCTTGCATATATAACCAAATGAATTGTGCCAAGGTCATTCGATGGGGAAAGGACAGTCTTTTCAACAAACGGTGCTGGGAAAGCTGGATATCCACATGCAAAAGAATGAAGTTGGATCATTATCTTACATCATATACAAAAGTTAACTCAAAATACGTCAAAGACTTAAATGTATAAGTACAAAACTCTTAGAAGAAAACATAGGGCGGAACCTGCATGATATTGGATTTGGCAATGATGTCTCAGATATGACACTAAAAGCATAGGCAACAAATGAAAAAATAGATAAACTAGACATCATAAAAACAAAAAGCTTCTCTTCAACAAAAAATACTATCAACAGACTGAAAAAGCAACTCATAGAATGGGAGAAAATATTGTCAAATCACAAATCTGATAAAGGATTAATATCCAGAATATATAGAGAAGCACAACTTAACAACAAAACACAAAGTCTTGAATAGACATTTCTCCAAAGAAGGTGTACAAATGGCCAACACACACATGCAAAGATGTTCATCATCATTAGTATTAGGGAAATGTGAATCAAAACCACGAGATGCCACTTTATGTCTATTGGGATGGCTATTATCAAAAGACAGAAGGTAACAAGTGTTAGAGAAGATATGGAGAAATTGGAATCCTTATGGGCTGTTGATGGGAATGTAAAATGGTACAGGTGCTATGGAAAATGGTATGGTGGTCCCTCACAAACTTAACCATAGAATTACCATATGATCCAGCAATTCCACTTCTGGGTTTATACTCAAAAGAATTAAAAGCAGGGACTTGGATATTTGTATGATATTTGTATACTAATGTTTATACCAGCATTATTCACAATAGCCAAATGTGCAAACAACCCACCAGTCCATTGACAAATGAATGGACAAACAAAATGTGGTACATAGTTAAAATGGAATATTATTCAGCCTTAACAAGGAATGAAATTCTATACATGCTACAATATGGATGAACCTTGAAAACATTAAGTGAAACAAGTCAGAAACAAAAGGACAAAAAGTGTATGATTCCACGTATATGAGGTACCTAGAGTAGTCAAATTCATAGAAATAGAAAGCAGAACAGAAGTGGTTACCATGTGACTGGGAGAAAGGGATAATGGGGGGTTATTGCTTAGTGAGCACAAAGTGTAAGTTAAAATGATGAAGAAGTTCTGGAGATGGGTAGTGGTGATGATGGTACAACAATATGAATGTACTTAATGCCACTGTACTTAAAGACACTTAAAAATAAGTAAAATGGGAAATTGTTATGTCTTTATCACAATAAAAAAAAAGAACTCCCAGTTATTGGCGTCAAGGATGCATTTTTACATTTTCCCTAACCCTCCTGTGTCTTTGTAAACAATAGTGTCACACTGGACCCTTCAGGGCCCATCTCTTTATCTTTTGAGTTCACACATTCTAGCATCACTTGGTCAGACAAACGGATGAGGTTGGCGAGATTTTGGTATACTCAGCTACAACAGGAGGAGCGGTAACTGGCTTTGGGCAGAATTGCCTGACCTAAGAGGACTACTTTTACCTTAAATCCTACTCCTTCAGTGGTTCTTAAGCTTTGAGGTCCTTTGAGCCTCTTGCTATACAGTCATGCATCACCTAACAATGGGGATACATTCTGAGAAATGCATCATTGGGCGATTTCGTGGTTGTGTGAACATCATAGTGTATACTTACACAATCCTAGATGGTATAGCCTACTACACACCTAGGCTATATGGTACTAATCTTATGACACTACCGTCGTATATACAGTCCGTCATTGTCTGAAACGTCATTATGCAGCATATGACTGTAATTTTAAGGGTTAGCAGTTCCCCTGTGCACCCCTAGGAGTCCAAAAACCCCTGAGTTAAGAGCCTTTGTTCTAAAGTGAACTCCAAAGGAATATCTGTCCTCTTACTCCACTCAAATAGCAGATGTTGGCTAAGGGCCTGCTGCTTTTGTATTTTACAGACATAGTTGTTGGTAGGGGTATTTACTGGGATAGAGTCTGGCTCTGCCAACTCTGGGAGAAGCTTAATCTCCATGAGCACATGGCAAGAGAATATGAGCTGGGACTAACTATATGTGCTTAAGTCTACTTTCGTTCAGCTGCCCAGTGAAGCCAAAGAAAGGAAAGAAATGGTAGACTTGGTTACTTGGATGAGTTTAGCAAACAAATAATAAACCAAATTACCCTTTGGACTGGACATGAGAAGCAGGGCTCATTTAGAGGTCTTCAGCTCTAAAGTTTACCACTACATTCCTAGCACTTTATGCCAAGAAATCTTTCATATGATTAATCTGGGAGGGGGCTGACATTCTCTGGCTCCACACTACCATTAGCCATTTGCTAGCAGAATGCTCACAGACCACAGGAAAACTAACCATTCCACTGTGGCACAAAGAAAAGAAAATACACCAGTGAATGTCCTTCAGCTGGCCCAAGAGGGGCAAGATGAATTATCTGAGGGCCTCAAGCAAGATCCTACGCATGATCCTGTGTCCCATGCAGCCTGAGAGTTGCAGCCTTCCCCTTGACTTGGCTAACGTTATGTATGTCACTGTTTTCCACTTCCCAGTGCAACGGGCCTTGCATCGGGCCTCGCCTAGCCGTGCAACACAGACAAGTGTTCTGCCAGACACGGGATGGCATCACCTTACCATCAGAGCAGTGCAGTGCCCTTCCGAGGTAAGAGAAAGCCATGGACCTCCTTTCCCCAGCCCCTGTATCGATAGCACAGGAAGATAGTGGTGAGTAAATGTCTCTCCTCCAACTTCCCACAATCCCAGGGGTCAGATGCCCTGCGCTTTCGCCTCCATTTTCCCCAGGCCATTGGCCTCCCGAGAGGTAGATGGCTCAGTGCTTGCTGAATGGGCCAGGGGCTGGGCTTTCCTCTCTTGAAGATGAAGAGTGCGAAGGTGCTATTCCTGTGAGGGAGGCCTGATACCCCATGAGACCTGCACTAGCCCAAGGGTAGGCAGGAAGTGAGGCCCACACAGTGGTCAACAGACCTCAAGGGCTCCACCAGCCCCTTGCTCTTGTTGACCTCGCTCTTGTTGACCTCGCTGTAGAAGTTATGCTGAGATAAGGGCCCTTGTCCCTGGGTCTCAATCTATCATTGCTATCCAGCCCCCAGCCCCTGTCATATTTCCTTGTAGATGTCCCCCTACGGTGAAGGCTCACCACCCCCACCTAAGGCCCCAGCCCCTGAGACTGGCTCCAGGCTCTGCCTCTGCCAGCCCCCACCCCAGGGGAGCTCATTCTTAGGACATGCAGTGATGAAGACGAGCAGATGGAGGCCTAGGTAGAGGAAGTGGCCTTCTGAGATCTTATAGCCATTCCGGAACAGAGCAGAGATCAGAACCCAGGTCTGGTAGCACTGGAAGATCCTGAGGAGTTGCCTGACATTCTTGGGTTTGCAGCATAGTTTTCATATCTTCCCCCCGATCCGGCCCCACAGCGGCAGACCCTAACCCTGGTACCTTCTTCCTGCAGGCCAGTGAGCACCCAGAACTGCTGGTCAGAAGCATGCAGCGTACACTGGAGGGTTAGCCTGTGGACCCTGTGCACAGCGACCTGTGGCAACTACGGCTTCCAATCCCGGCGTGTGGAGTGTGTGCATGCCCGCACCAACAAGGCAGTGCCTGAGCACCTGTGCTCCTGGGGGCCCCGGCCCGCCAACTGGCAGCGCTGCAATATCACCCCATGTGAAAACAGTACGTTCTCACCCGCAAAGAGCCTTCTGCAAGTTCCTCACAGGGCATGGGGTGCAGAGGGCGAGCCCTGGGATGGAACCTGAGCCTGGGGCATTGGATCAGGTTTCCCGAGGCTTGTGGACTGGGGTTGGAGTTGGATATTTTCAGAGGGATGCATGGGTGCGTGCAAGCAAGCAAAGATATGTACAAGGATGTGTGTACACATGTCCAGGCCCCAAAAGATGGCTGGGTGTGCCCTAAGGGCTCCATCCTGGCCCTGAGAGAGTCAGGTGCTGTTGGCCAGGTGCTGGATGAAACCAGCCTCCAGCTCCCCTGCAGGAGGTTGGCTGGTGCCCAGAGGGGAGTACCAGAGAGAAAGCGCTGCTCACACTAAAGCAGCGCACAGAGTACCTCCCGCTCAGCTGGCCCTGCACCCCGCAGTGCTCTGCTTTTCGCAGAACAAGGACCTGCTGACCACCTCCCTCCTCCCCAGCCCCCTGGGCACCCACCAGAACTGTGCGGGAGCCCACGCCCTTGGGATGTGATCCTCATTCACTCCCTCCTCCCTCAGGTCTGGATCCTCCTCAGCCCAACACCAGCATGGGTACCCCAGTTGGGTGGGGATCTATTTTTTCTTCCTCTGGACCCAACAAATTGGAGGTGCTTTCCCACAGAGAAGAAAACAAAGCATGAGGCAAAAAATAGGGCATCGTTACATGTTGCAGTGCTGCTCTCCCCAAACAGGGTCTCACTGAGATCGGATTCCTAACGTTGAGGCAACTGCCCTGTAGGCAAATGGCCCCATGGCTTTCCACACAGTGGGGAGGGGTGAGCTTTGTTCCCTTGTGTGGTGCTGACCCATCTTTGTATCAGGAGCTCCCCACACTCAGTACCAATGTACAATGAAAGTGGTTCAAACTCACTATGTTAGTCACAGATGTGCACAACCCAAATTGGCACCAATATTCAAGAACCATCTAGTCTGTGCCAATACTGAACTCGAATGCCGCAGTGCTCTGGTAGGTCACGGTGGGGGAAGGAGCGGAGGGGCGTAGGAGAACACAGGAAACAAAGCTTCCCAGGGAAAGGAAGGCTCTGGTTCCAGGGGAGGAGGCCCATCAGCCAGGGCCTCACCTGCCCACCACCGCAAAGTGGAGCAGAATTCAGTCCTTCTGGAAACCATCTCACGGAGGAGAGTCACTTACTAAAATACCTGGGAAAAGGCAGGCTTGCCTAGGAGGTGAGGTGGTCCCAAGGAAAGGGAGACGTCAAGCCCCCTCAGGAGGGAAAGGAGCTATCAGAAAGGCAGCAGAGCTGGTCCAGGGCTGGACTCCAGCATTCAGCCAGCAGCCTGGTGCCACCCCCACTGGTGACAGCCTGGGGAGCAGTTGGCTGGGTTCTGCCAGAGCAAGGCCAGTCCAGAGGTGCTGGACAGTGGCGGCCCCTCCAGCACAGGAGTCCGGTGCCCAAGGTAGACCCCAGGATCCAGCCAGTGAGATGAGCTGTCAGCCTGTTTCACGTCTTCTTTCTGTCCCCACCCCTCTTCTCCTCTCCCAGTGGAATGCAGAGACACCACCAGGTATTGCGAGAAGGTGAAACAGCTGAAACTCTGCCAACTCAGCCAGTTCAAATCTCGCTGCTGTGGAACTTGCGGCAAAGCATGAAGACAGGGCACGGGGACGACTCCACCCTGGCTGCACAAGGGACTCACGCAACCACCTTGGACAGAACCTAAGCTTTCTTCGTTTTATTTATTTATTTCCCCCTCCCCCCACACATCCCCCTACCCAACCTCGTCCCCTCCCCCCGCAGACATGAGGACCTCGGTGCGTCCTCTCTTTCTGGTAGCCGGAGGACAGAATGTTGGGAAAGGACAAGAATGGAGGTCTAACAGAGGTTGCAGAGCTGACGGGCCAGACAGCAGGAGCTCCCTTGCAGAGCCTACTCCCTCCCAAACCTGGGTCCCAAAGAGACCTAGGAAGAGGCAGGCACAGACCCTGAGGACAGCAGGGAGCCAGAGCCAACAGCAGACGAGAGGCAGGCGGGTAGGGTGCCAGAGGGTTTTGTAGAGCATTGGTACAGACGTTGGACAACCAACTGTGTCTTTCCTGGCAGCACCTGAGGACGCAGGAGCATGCTGCGCCTCGGTCTCCTCCTCTGCCTCTGCCCCTTAGCCTTGGGGAGAGCCGGCAGGGAGGGGAGGACACCATGCTGAGGCAGAACCCCGCCCAGAGCTCAGCTCTTCTGCTGGGGGACCCAGAGCGACAAGAACTCAACACACATAGTGGGGTGAAGGAGGAGATGATCCAAGTAGGCCCAAGGCCCACATGATGCAGAAAACGAAGTGAGGAGGGAAAAGGACAGAAGCAAGGAGAAAGCTGTGCGTGTTCCTCAGTGGAGAAGTGGGGTAGACGGGGAGGAGGGAGCAGGCGGGAGGCACGCGGAGGGGCTCTGAACCCTGTGTCTGCCTGCAGGGGATGCTGCCGGCCTCACCAAGGGACAGGCCCTGGGGGCCCACGCTGCCTGGTAGAGGCATGCCTTCCATGGAGTGGAGGGGAGTCCCTGCTCCCTGCGCCGTCTCAGAGAACTTTCTCCCTGTACACTCATGGCAAAGCCAGAGAGATGTCAGGGTCTGGCTGTGCAGTCAGGCCACCTGGCACCTTTATCTAAATCAAGAGTCCCCCAAGCCCAGAAATAAATGCTGATGTAGGCCAGTGGCATATGGAGCACGAATGGGCTGGGTTTTCTGGCTAGGTGTTCTGACTATCTGGCCTTTGTGGCTCCACTTAAGCGCCAGAGACTGGGGTCAATTTGTCAAAAACCAATTCATCCATCAAGTTGCCAGAGAGTAGCCATCACATTGTAGCAACCACTTCCTTCCAGAGCTGGCCAGGGCACAGTATGGGACAGCCAGCCCCTCCCGAGCACAGTGAGAGCTGCCCTCGTATTTATAAAGCAGGTTGGGACGGGGTAACGGGGTGAGGTGATGGGGCATGGTGGAAAGCTGATGGGTAACCAGAGCTTCCAAGAAGGTCTTTGAAGGCTTTTCAACCCATTCTCCCCACACAATGAAATACTATAAGCTATATAGGAATGAATATACACCAGTCTGGGTAATTCAGTGGGCAGAGTAACACACACACTCCATTAAGGCCCGTCAGCTATAGTAAAATGGCTGTAGGAAAGTCGAGTGGCAAAACAGAAAATTTAGGACAATTTGGCAAATTGCTCATTCAGCAGAGCGGCTTTGGGCAAGTGGCTGTGGCTGCCTCCCCCTGCGTGGCCACAGTTTAGCAGCCAGGGCAGGGCAGAGCGGCCAGAGTCACTCACCCCTCAGATAAACCATCCCCTCACATACAGATGCATGCAATGCCACTCATCTCAACATCAGGGCTGCATTTCCCAGCCAGCCTGGAAGTAAATTTAGGGGGAAGACAGTATGAAGCTGTGTCCTTCCCAGGTGAGCTATGGGCAATTAATGTGCGTCTCTTTCTTCCTCACCACCATAATGGGCTCTAAGAAATCACGTTACTAAAAATCAGTGTAATGTTTATTTAAAATAAAAGAGAATGTTTTCTATGTATATCTTTTGTGAATATTTATTAGGATTTCTTGTATAAAAAAGTGCAATATTAATAATTGTACATTGTCATTCAGAAAACGAAATATGGGGGGGGGGTGCATTTTATTAACTTCCTGCAATTGTGTTCCTGTAAACTCAGTGATGATTATTGTGTTGTTCCTATTTTTAATAGAAGCTGATGTTTAACTCTGGATCCAGTCACTGTGTACAGAATACAGTGTAAAAGCTAACGTGAAATGATGGGCAGGAACAGGGGATTCATATGTGACACAACGGTTACGCATGGAATGAGGAAGACGAATTCCACACTACTACTCATGCGGTTGGTTATTGCTAGTTCAATAGCTACTGAAAACCAGTGGCCAACATTTCCATTTCCTAAGTAGCAGGCGTCCTCCAGCTCCGCCACGTGTGGGGCTGTAGCAGTTGGATGTGGGTTTCAGAGCAAGCTTGGAGGATCGAGGTTTGGGGTGGGAAGCAGCGTGCTCCTTGCATGAGATGAATGTACGTTTCCTGTTTGTTCTGTGAATTGTGACTCGGCAGCCCCACAAGATTATCAGGACTGCTGAATAATGTGGAAGGAGGCACTTCCTCCTCTAAAACACGAAACTGTATTTATATTTTTTGTACAGATAATACAGCTTATTTATTTAAATCTTGTCGTCTGAGTCTCTATTAAGCTCAGCCTTTCTATCTGGTTTTGCGCAGGGGATAAGGGGGTGGTTCCCAGCCACTTATGTGCATTTGGCTGAAGTAGAGGAATTGCAGTTTTCAGCTTGGCATGGGAAGCTAGGGCCCATGCCTGGAAGGGCCAGCTCTGTAAATGAACCCAGAGGAGCTGCGTTTGTAGATGCAAACATAATCGGCTTAGTGCTGCCCTTGACGATCATCTCATTTACGGCCCTGTGTAGAGGGAAGATGGGAGCCACAGTAGCTTCTGGAAGAAAAGCAAGCACAAGCATCTCTAGGGATAGATGTGGACTTGGGTTGAAAAGTAGCCTCACTGCAGGTCAGGCTTCCTGCCAACAGCGGCGTGCACTGTGGGAAGTAGCTGTGTGCTGAAATTCTGGATGGACACCATGAGTAGGGGCTAACAATTATAGATCATTACTACACTTAATCCTCACATGAACCCTATGATTATTTACATATGGGTAGACAGAGGCCCAGCCAGTCCTGCTGGTCTGCTGGTTAAGATTCTCCACTCTTACCACCATGGCCTGGGTTCCTTTCCCAGTCAGGAAACCACACCACCTGTCTGTCAGTTGTCACACTGTGGCAGCTGCGTGTTGTTGTGATGCTAAAAGCTATGCCACTGGTATTTCAAATACCAGCAGGGTCACCCATGGTGGACAGGTGTCAGCAGAGCTTCCAGACTAAGAGAGACTAGGAAGAAAGACCTGGCCACCCACTTCTGAAAAAAATTGGTCAAGAAAACCCTATGAATGGCAGTAGAGCATTGTCTGATACAGCGCCAGAAGATGAGAGGATGGTGCAAAAAGACCAGGCAGGGTTCTGCTACACAGGGTCACTAGGAGTCGGAATTGACTCGACAACAATAACAAGATAGGGGTCCAGAGAAGCCCAAGTTCATCCAGCTGATGGGATGGGGATTCAAACTCAAGTAGTTTGGTTTTTTAGCCAGAGCCTTGCTCTTACCCACTATGCTGTCTGCAGCTCCTCTGTGTGCAAGTTGACTATGCACGGCCACCTTGGTGCACCCACCATTCTTCCCTACTGCTTGAGGGTTGGTAGATGATAAAATGGGGCATTTTACTGGAGTGGTCGCTTTCTCATCCCCTAAAATCAATTTTTATGGCATTCTAGGGCTCCTAACTTCCTAGTGTTAAAGCATTTTAAAAGAAATAAAGCTACAGTGGGAAGTGCAGAAAAAACAAAAGCATATCTGTAGAGTTCTTAATAAACAGGCTCTGGTGGAAGAGCAGCGTGTCTCTAGGCCCAGAAGACACCCATACAGGGACCTTTGTGAAAGATGCTCTGAGGACCCCAGTCTCAAAGCCAAACCCCAGCCTGTTTTCCAGCAACTCACCCAGCACATCAACTTTGTTGAGCAGTGTGAAAATACACCAGAAAGATACCAGAAGGCCTTCTTGAAACTCCAATTATTTTCTCAAGAGTTTTAGGCTTTGCTTTAAAGAAAATGCCAGTGCTTGAACTATAAATACTCACATACCACAACCAAACAATGTCCTACAGAGACCCCAGTGGAGGGTGGGGAGAATGAGTCAGAGATGCCAGCACAAAAACCCCAGAAGGCTCAAATGGTGGGAAGGGCTCAAATAAAATGTATGGAAAATTTTCCAGCCAAAATCAGAGCTCAGCAGGGAGAAAAAAGAGAGATTCCTACCAACATGCTACCAACCACAGTGTAAAAGTTTGGAATCTTAACCACAGGCCAGTTCTCGGGTTGTAAGTCCTCATACTAGAGTCCCCTGTTTGGCCTCAGAAGTTTTCAGGACTTTGACAAGATGAGCCCAGAAAATCTGCAGGCCCATCAAGACCAGAATGGGCAACAATCACCAAAGCTCATTCATGCCTCAGCTTCCTCACCTTTAAAAAGAGGATACCTCAAGGGATAGGGTTGTTGTGAGAAAACTGCTAATTCATGTTGAAGAAATATAAGGGTGCCTGTCATATCATTGAACCATTCGTTGAATGTTGATCAGTATTATCATCATCCAAGCTACCTTGAAGAGACCAGGAGATGAAGGGCAAGACTAGTAGAATGTTTGCTATTTCACGTTACTTCCCATTGTCAGCTTTGAAAGACTCTCCCCTGTGTTTCCATTTTTGATTGAGAACAACAAGAGTCATTCCTCCAAAGTTCACTCCTACACAATAGCTTAATGAGAGAGGCATTGGTGAACCAAGCTCTGAATCTTGGAATAAAACAGATCAGTCCATGCAGCCGACTCAAAGACTCACCAAAATACTGACAAACTTCCAGAAATACTTCCCAGGACAGATGTTATCTTATATCCCAATGTACAGCCTAGTCTCCACTCAAAACACCAAATGTACACCTAACTGCCATTTCCTTTGGTTTACTAAATGACATGGAGAAATATTCATTCATGAGCAAATATACAAGTCAAGTAAAAGCTAAAATTAAGGATCTCTCACTTACCAAGTGGTGGATTTCCTCATCAACAGCATGCTGTTATCCCCACACCTCATCCTGAAAATAAACCCAAAGGAAATAATCCAATTTTATGAATCATTCTCAGCTAAAATGAGACAAGTTAGATCTCTATAATCTATCTGAGGTGCTCCCAAAAATAAGCAAGTTTGTCCACAAAGGGAAAGGGAGTGGTGGGGTAGACAGAAGGATGAAGCTCTTGGGAAATAACCAATGGAAACTGACCTGTTTGGCGAATCAACCCAAGGAAAGATAAATTACAAAAGAAAACAAGGTGACAACTCCTTGGTTTTGCCTCTCTTCATTTTGTTCAGTGAATGAGCTATGATTTAAAGACTTCAGGATTCAGACTCAGAATGCACTGAATGAGAGCTAAATCAGGGAAGGTTATCTGGCCGTGTCACATACTGCCAATTAGGAAAACACCAGTGTTGATACAAGCCTTGAAGGAAACAGTAAAGAACTGAATACCCACTGAATTCTACCAAACCTCTAAGATTAACCGAAAATTGTCTGCTCCCCATCCCCATCCTGTCTGCTTGGAGATGCTTTTACAGGTGAAATGTATACGAGCTGATCAGAGATTGTTGTCTTTGGCCAAACCCCAGCTTCTTAGTCATAGCACCCCAAGGTTTTCAACTGTTTGTTGCCACCTCTAAATTGGAAGGCAGATTGGTCATCAAGCCTTTGCTAACAAGAACTGGGCTGTCACCTTGCCTGTCAACTAGAGGTTTACGACTTCACTCAGATGGGGTCCGTGAAGCACCTGCTCCCAATCAACCACATGTCACGCTTCTGATAACACAATATACAGATGTCACTCACCTCTGTGTTTTCCAAAGGCAAAACCCATCTTTAACCGAGGATTTCCCAGGCTGCTCCTAAAGATATGGTTTATATATGTGTAAACAGAAATTAAATGTGCAGTTTTATGTGAGTGAAGAGAAAGCAGACAGTGGGAAATGGTTCTCCTGGTGAACATAAATAATATTTGTTTAAGCAGAATGCTTAGGAGGACCTGAGAGATTGCACAGTCAGCACTCAGACCAAAAAGCACGCCTGGGAAACCTCCCTTCTTCTCCAAAATGACATAAACAGCCCTCCTCTGGGTCTTTGCAATGGCCAGGGTTGACCTCGTTACAAATCCCATGAAGGATAGTAGACAAGCTGTGAACAACTTAGTTACCACGCAAGCAACTCTAGGAAATGTTTAATGGTCAAGGCGAGGAGGGTGATGATGGAGTGTGTCATGGGCTTGGTTTTCTTCCCCCCAATCCCCACCATCATTCTTTAAAGAAGAATGAAAGGGCCAGGAAATGACTTAGCTGAGGTCAGCTGAAGGATGAGGAGGCTGTTCTGACAGTCATGCAGGTAGTTCAGTCCCAGAGCTGGAGCTCTACATGCCAGGGCACAGAGCAGGTGCCGGGTCCATGGACCAGTCACTCCTGAGCTGAATTTCTTCACCTGCAGAGGTCCTATCAGAATGGAGACACTCCAGGTAACCACCTGGGAGCAAGCCCCCAGGGCTTGAATCCTCCACCCCCTTTGCACTGTGAGGGTCTAGCCTTCGCACTCGGGTCCTGCTGGGATGGAAAACAGCCAAAGACCTCATCTGGACCTAGTGGGCCCGCTCTACTTCCCCCGCGACATAGGCCTCTCTCATCTCCTTCTCCCTGATTTCTTTTCCCGTCACATACCTTTCCTTTCCCTAAGAGCTTGACAAACACTTGCTAAGCACCAACTCTGTACCAGGCCCAGGCTGGGCCCTGAGGACACAGGGGCGAAAGCCTAGTCCCTGCTTTCAGGGAGCTCAGAGTCCAATCAGGGAAGCAGACACATCCCACCACAAATGCCAACGTGTCCTACTCGGATTATAAAGACCAAGTTTGAGGGAATCTCCAGCTCAGTTTTCTTCTCCTTTTCATTCTTTCCACAGTCAGCACCCGGAGATTGCTCTTTTCTTCCTAATCCTCTCTCACTGGGACTTTTCCAAAGGTATCCTAATTGGACTACTTAAATCTACTCTGATCTCCAATCTACTTCCCATACAGCAGCTAGAACTTTTGTTATATTGCCTGCAAATACATCCGTGTAAACAGATGCATACGTGTAAAATTAATGTAAATCTACACCCTAGAGGCAGTTAGCTAACATTTAATTACCCAGTCATAAACCCACCCTCCAAAAGTGACCATTGCAAGCATTTCAAATATGGTTATTTAAGTCAGCACCAGAGGGTTTGTTAATTACACAAAGTTCATTAATTACCCACCAGGAGAAACAAGCAGTATTAGAGAACTGGAAAGAGTACACAAGGACCACTGCCCTTGTACAGTCTAAGAATCCAGCAAACCCAATAGCTGGAGCTCCAAATCTAAAGCTGTCTGGTTCTGTGTCCCCCACACTGTTTACTTGATTTGCCTAGAGAAGTTTTTAGCTGATCTTACCATAGGAATATTCATCTTGGAGTAACCGTTTGTCAGAGTGGCTACAGTTGGATAATAGGACTTATTCGAGTTCACGGAGCAGATTATGTGACTGCACTGGGGTGGTTTGCTGGCATTTAAGCCTGTGCCAGAATTGTTTTCATTGAAACACACCACCTTAGGGAGCAAAGCTTTGTAGATGCAGACACAGAGCTGCAGCCTCTCTTGATGGAGCTACTCATTATACCAGGATAACCTGGGTACTGTCCCTCAGCCAAAATGGCTTAAATCTACGCACAAAGAGATCTTCTCAAAGGACGGTTTAGGTTATACTAGTCTTCTGTTTTAAAGCCTTCTATACCTTCCCACTATTGTCAGATTAAGGACCAGACTCCTTCAAATGTCCTGAGGCAGCCACAACAGCCCAGCCTCATCTCTGGCCACTTTCTCTGGGTGACTGGCCTCAGTTGCTTGAAGGCTCCACCTTCCACTCTCTTTCCCCTTCTCACCCTCCCATGAGCCATGGAATGCCAACCACCACACCCACCACCATCTACTCTTCCCTGTGAAGTCTTTCCTGGGGCCCAGGGTAGGGCAAATGTGGAGGCTGTAAGATGTTTGTCATGTAATGCTTCCTAAAGAGTGCCCAATTTTACAACTCTTTTCCCCACTGCCATGCAGCAAAGGGCCTCTCAGCCCTTTGACAGCCCACAGAGATGAACGCAACCTGAGGTCCAAAGTCAACATCACACGTAGGGAATCCTGTGTTCACAAAGCTCTCTCTTCCCCAACTGCACACGTCCACTTATTTCAGGGCCAGAGTTGGATTTGTAGCTGAAAAGTAAAATAAAATGACAATTATTTACAATATCCCCTCTTCTAAATAGAGTGGATCTCAAAAAATGATCTTTTGTTTTGCTGAAGAGATGATGATGGACAGGAATAGAGAAGAAAGGGACCAAGAGGAGACCACAGGGTATGACATGATGAAAGGACACAGAAATCCTGAGGGACAAGATCTGGGTAACTGTGGCTGGAGAGGCCAGGGGAGACCAGATAGGGAGGGAGGGGAGGAGTGGGCAGGCAGGTCACTCTCAGCTGATAGTCACAGTCTCAAGAAAGCCACGCCTGCCCTGCAAGCTGACTCCGCCCTCCTTCTCCCTCAAAGCACTCAGCCCATTACAGTTCCTTGTCCACTCCTGGTAACTCAGAAAACCCTTCCTGGAGTACTTGGAAAGACCCCTTTCTCCCTAAAGGTAATAGTGTGGAAAGAGGAAGAGTTTCTAGAAATTGTAGGATGCTCCAGTCGCCCTTTTCCAGGGACTACAGCAGTAAGTGGAAGTGCCAGGCCTGTCTGACGGCAGGGCCTCATCAAAGGCCCCCCTCCGCCTCACTACACCTCGCTTCCCCGAAGGAGCCTGCTGGCTGCCCAGCATTCAGATGTCCCACCTCAGCCCTCCCCAGTCTCAGCGGACGGCAACTCCATCCTTCCAGTCACTCAGACCCAAGGCTCTGGAGTCATAATTCTCATGCACCTCAGTCAGAGACTCCACGTGGCTCACCTTCAAAACACACCAGGATGTGATGCTTTCCTCATTATCCCACTTCTAGGAGGCGAGTGTGGACCTGCATCATCCTCTATGTAATAATCCTCTCACCAGGCCCTGCTTCTACTCTCGCTGCCCCACAGGCCCTCACAGCAGGCGGGGTCACCCCAGGGAGGGCTGAATGTAAACCAGATCTGCGCACCTCCCAGCCACAAGCTTGACATTGGCTCCCCTTGGAGTAAAAGCCAAATTCCTGGAAATGGTCTAGACAGCCCTCACTGGAGGAATGAACATATGTATATAGGTATGTACACATGGATGGATGGAAGGAGGGACAACTGTGGTCAGTGCTACCACAGACAGGCATTTGTCCATCCTGATGACCAGAGCTAAGGCGGCAGTTGTGGGTTGTGAGGTTGAGGAGGAGAGGGAGGCATATATGACAGGAGGTGTGGAAGTAGAAGGCAGGGTTTCTGAGTCACCAGCCATCAGACAGGGAACTCACTGGACAGAGTAAAGGAAATGAAAGCCATGCAGACGCTGGAGAACACCTGAGGGCCATCTAGGTGGGTCCCCAGGAGATGCCCCTAGGGCGAGAACACGGTGAGAAGTGCGGATACCCAGGAGTCTGGGAAAGGGGCTGCATGGGACAGGAAAGGGCACCGCGAGAGCCTCAAGCCAGACAGAACCCCAGAGCAGCCGTCCAACAAAGGCAGGAGATACAGCAACCTTCCCAGCTGAATGTCAAGAGCTTGGTAACCAAGAGGACACACCTCCCTAAATACCATCGTCTGAGAGCTTATAGTAAAACATACGCAGTAGACGTGACTGTATGTTACCAAATTACAAGATGAAAATAAATTTTTCCTAGGAAAACCCAAAGGGATCTTTTTCTAGAAGAGAAACCACTCTAAAATGATTAACTGTTCCAAACCTAGAGCTTAAAAATTTAAAGATGTCTTCAAATAACCTTCAGCTCCTGGATGTAATCATTCCTTCTTATACATTAGACTTGTAAGTAGACAAGCATCATGTAAAGAAGCCCTATTGCATCCTAATCAACATTTTTGTATCTATTTTTCTGTGTGTATGTGTGCGTTTGTGTGTCCAGGAGCAATCAGTGAATTGGTCTGAATGCTAACTCTGTACTAGGTACGCTGGATAATCACACACACACACACACACACGGTTACCATTCCCAACGTTCTTTCAACCTAATCATTTCTAAAGCCATATACCTGTAAACTGCATGCCCCTTTAAAAGCATCCCAAAATTCATTCTTTTCTCTCAACTTCAGTAGCCCCTTGCATCTCGCTAGCACTCTCCTTCTTGCAAATCCACAGTGTCATTCCAAAACTTCTTCACTGTTCACAAGGTTTTTTTAACAAACACCATCTCCTTGAATGCCCTGAGCAAGCCTATGAGGAATTCAGCAAGTTGCTTAACCTCTCTGAGCCTCAATGCCGCTCCTGGACAAGGAGATAACAGAGGAGGCTGTGTAGATGAAGTGAGGTGGCATGTGGTGCGGGTGCTGTCAGAATTTGAGAGAGTTCTACACAGGAGATCCACACTTGTGTCCCCTGCCCAGCAAATGGACTTTCCCAGGCTCCCTGTGCCCTGCCCTCCGGCTGTGCCACAACCTCCCATTTATCAGAAGCCAAACAATCTCAATGGTCAGTGACCAGGATGTTTCAACACTCAGAGTTGACCCAGAGGCACTGCAGGATCCACTGAGGTTTCTGAATCATCAAAGAAAGGTTCAACCACATGTTTGCATGCATGTGTATTTTATTGTATTCTAAATTTATTTGAAAAAATGTCTGATGAGCACTTGGCAGTATTTCTCCATGTGTGTTCCAACAGGTTTTACACAATAAAAGGGCTTCTATTGTCAGAGCTGGAAGCTGTTGTTTCTGCCTGCTCAGCATTCATCCCTCCCTTCCCTGGAAACTAGAGCTCGGTTTTCCTTTGGGAACCCCCACCCCAGCCCTCCCACAGTTCGCAGAGTTCACCTGGGATTGACCCCACACACACAGTGCTCAGTCCAGGGATGCACCCTGATTCAGGCCTGGACAATGAGTACTTTCTATCTCTCTGGCCATGACGATCAGTTCAGGGATCAGCACGAGACTCAAGCCGGGCAAGAGAGACTCCATTCAGGGATTTTTACTGGAACCACAGTAAAAAGTGGACAGTAAAAGGGAAGGACAAGTCCGTTAGCTAAATGGATGTTGTAAGCTCAGAATTGCTAGAAACTACCACATTAAAAGAGCCTAAGAAGGCAATGCAGAAGAAAATAAAGCCAAAAGATGAAGACTGAATCCACATCTCATCCTTCAAGCCGCTGGATGCAACTGTGCCTAAAACCCACAGATAAAGCCAAAGGCTGTTGAATCACCCGAACCAACAAATTCCCTTTCTTGCTTGAACGCATGTAATTGCAAGAATGCTGATGCGTGCACTGGGTTATACAAAGTTAAACAAGGTTCCTTTACTACAGAGTTTCACAGAGGCTTCAAAATATTAACATGCATTATGAATCTCCAACAGGGGGATATAGTACACGGCCTTTCCCAAACTTATGTGTCCAGTGAACTTGGCTTATAATCTACAGAAAACACCTTGGGAAAGGCTAATACATATTACCTGTGGGGTAACCTCATATTAAAACACTCCAAATCCCCCTTCCCTGATTATTCTGGATAAATGAGACAAATGGGAATTCATTTATCCAACACTGTTGATGCATTTGTCCAGACTTTAAAAATGGGAATGTATAATTTTTTATTCTTTTTACTAAATTGGGGTCATAAGCACAAACCATGGTATATCTTTCCAGACTTAATAAAGTATGTATGCATGTGCACGTGTGTATGCATGTGTGTGCATATATATATATTCTTTTTATTATATCGTAGTCATAATTCCTGAGCTGCCATACTTTTGAGTTCTGCACTTTTTAATTTTTTTGGCCTCTAGTCCCACAGCCAAGCTATCAGCTGTCGCTCCTTTCTGTTCTGAATGTGTCTGCCTATAGCAGCAGTCTCTCCTGCTCTTCTGTGGGCTAGTAAACCAGATAAGAGAAGCTCACTGGAATTGTGTGTGCAAAAAAAACAAAAGTGGTGGAGAGGGGCCAATACACTCAGAGCCAGCCCCAGGGTAAGGGGTGAGCGCTGAGCACAGGACCTGAGTTTCCATACATGAAATGCATGTCAATGATTTTGGCAATTTAAAGGCTGCTGATTTCCAGGTTCCTGACTCGGTTTTGGACAGCTGAAATTTCCAAATAACTGACCTTTGACTATGAGCAGTGTTATAACACTTAGCCAAGAAAAAAGCCACTCCAAGTTGATAGTAAGCACTCAGTGCTGCTTAGAAACTTTAAAATGAAAAGTTCTGGGGGTTTTTTTTTAAGCCCAGGAGAGCCCATAGTCCAAAAAAATTCCATTTCTTAGTTTATAAGTCATTCACTGGCACAGATGTCAAATTTCAGTCATTTTTCAGGGATTTTGTCTGCTTATAACTCTCAAGTAGCTGCTTGCCTGTTTAAAGGGTATCTGTGGGCTCCCCTCTTTTAAGATCCTATAACACGAAAAGGACAGAGATTGGGGACAATGGGGAAGCTTGGGGACAAGCAAGTTTCCCTCTTGTCATTGAAAGAAGAGCCTTGGCCCCGAGTAGACAGGCAGGGTGCAGGCAGGCAGGAAGGCTGGGCTCGCAGTAAAAGCCCAAGAAAATCAGTGTCAGATTCAATCACAGGAATGGAAATTTCCTGAATCCTTGTGGTTAGCATCAAGCTGGGTTTGCTGCTACACTTAGAGGAGTGACAAAGAAAAGCCACCAAGTCTTCTCATGTCAGCATTCAAGGATCCAGAGGCAGGGACTAGGGCACCTGTGGCCCAGAAGTGTGGCTTAAAGAGGAGCCCAGCTTCGTAGTGCCCTGATGCCTTTTGCAGAATCCAGAGCACATGTTCTGGAAGGTTCACAGGCTCCTGGGCTCCCGTTGCACCCCCAAAATGGGGAGGAGCCAAGCACCTGCTCAGCCAGCCACGTGGAAATTCAGAGCCTGCCCTGCCAAAGAAAACACCCCTGGTTGGCCCCCACCCCTACCCCCAGCATTCGTGCTCAGAAGGACCTGTCTCTTCCCGCTCAAGGCCTGCCAACCAGATGTAGGCCTGAGTGATAGCAGGGCAGGCCCAAGGAGCCAGGGGACCATTTGATCTGCAGTTAGGACCTGGGCACACCCCACCTTCTCTGCCTACTTCCTCTTGACAACTGCACAGATGAAAAGCACTTTTAGAGGAAAAGGGTCCCTCAGTTCATCTTCATGCCCTGAATGACCAGATCGTCAAAGGGTGCATCACTTCGGAAAGGTTTGGCTGCGCCAATGCCATCGCTCTGGAGCAGTTAGCTTCACTCTTGCTTTAGGAGCCAAAGTTCGGAGTGGGGTACAGAGTACAGTTACACTAAGTGTGGACATTACTTCAAACATGTTTAGAGCAGGGAGACTACAATGAAAAGGTATTTGGAGGACACCATGTGACAGCAAAGCCATGAGACAGAGGAGAGAGTCTTACTCCCCAGCCACCCCCATACAATACAGCCCCCAGCCAGGACTGCTGCTTCTGATGTCAGAACCGGGCTGTGGTCTCTGCTCAGCTGAGGGCTGTCTCTGAGCCTCCAGATCCTCTCTCCATGAAATGGCTGGCGATGTCTGACAGCGGTAGGAAGGATAGGTGGAGCCGAGAATGGAGGTGGGAGAGCACCGTCTGACGCTCTCTGCATAGCCTTGGGGAACACCCTGGGGGGTCAGAGGTTAGAGGCCCACACCAGGGCCCCCTTCACCTGCACACACTGGTTGGCCTAGTACTCATTCTACACTGTCCAGGTTGGCTCTTCTGTCCAGTCAGGGAAAAAGCTGCCCTCCAGGTATCCTTTCCTGCTGAGAAAACCCATTAGTACTCATCACTTTCAGCTGGCTCTATCTGTGCCAGGCCAGGTGACGGGCTGTCTCCTTCAGCTCATCTCCCTCCAACACCCTCGCATACTGAACTCTAATAAAGCGATAACGAAACCATAAAATGCCATAGTGAAGAAGATGGGAGGAGGGTCATCAACGGACGAGGGTTTTCAAGAAATTTGAAGAAGACAGGAGGTAGATGGTGGAATGATGACTGACAAGCATAGAATGGAAAGCCACCGCCTCGAATAAAAATGCCTCAGGAATGCTGGAGCTGATACAGAGCAGGTCCGCAAGGCAGAACCGGGCAGGGGTTCAGGATTTGAAATACCAGGTACCATAGAAATCAGAGTGATAAAATGGTGCAAAAAAATGGGGACGGCTGAAAGAATTGCTCACAATGGGCCCACCCTCCAGCCATTGCCTGGCAAAAGAGCTTGGACCCAAGCCAAAATAGGGAAGCTCATCTTTAAAGATTCTGCCCCTTGTGAAAATGCAACAAGCAGTAGAATGGAGCGTCCTCTAAGCTGTTCTTGGTGCTGAATTTATACCTTAAGGGGGCAGTGGGGTGGCAAGTGGAGAGGGGGTACCTGATCACCAAAAAATGAGAGTGATGTGCCAAGGTCTCCACCGTGCAGGTGGCCCCACTGTCAGGTAAGCCAAGGGATAAGACCTGCCCTGGCCACCTCGCCTGCTAATGCCGGGGCTGCCTTGTGCATGGCACAGCAGGGAAACACCATCATCGGGAGTGGGACCTCATCCCAGCAGACGCCCCTGGGCTCCGTACCCCAAACCGGCAGGCCATGCCCCACCAGCCCAGGGCTTCCACCCCAGTGAATCCCACTCTCTCCAGACAGTCAGCTGCACTCGGAGCCTCTGCTTCCCTCAGACAGGATGGAGTTCACCCTCTTTGGGCTCTAAAAGCCCTACCTGTTTTCCTCTCCAGAACCTGGTCCCCAGAGCACACTGGATTCTGAGCTGGAGCAGGTGCCCTGCTTGGCCATAAAACTTTCCCCTCTGTGTTCTCTCTCGTCTCTCATAATTTTTCTTCTATAACATGCCGGAAGTCTTGAGAACACTGGGCTGTGATGAGTGACTAAGCTCCCACTTCACGCTCACAAGTGGACGATACATGATATAAAACGTAAACACGTGCGTATTTTCGAGAGAAGACAATGTGTTTGAAGCCTTCCACCATCGGGGTTTGTTGAACAGGATGTGTCAGGTATTAGAGCAGTGTGTGCACATGTTTTAATTGCAGTAAAAAAGCCTTTTTCCAACAAAGTCTTGTATGGAAGCCCAATGCACAGAACTGATTAAGAAGAAGCTGCTCTGACAGAGCAGGGGAGGGGAACGAAGGCCCATCTGCTCAGCTCACCATCCCTTCCCTCCTTGTGGCCCAAGTGACTTCCTAAAATGAAATTTCCAGGGAGCACAGTTAGCAACTCAACTCAGAACAACTAAAAAGCTGACTATATGAAAAAAGTAAATATCTTACTTTGTAAAACGTAAAATAAAAAACATGAGCAATGATCCTTACCTGCGCACTTGTAAACACTGACCAATAGAATCCTAAGCAGATTCAGCCAGGCAGAACTCAACCACCATCTTCATCATCACCATCATCCTCGCCTACATTTAATGAGAGGTAACCGTGAGCCGGGGTTAAGTGATCCACATACATTCTGTCATTCAACCCAAACAACAAAACCACGAGGCCAGTGTTGCTATTATTCACATTTTAAAGAATTTGACCATCTCGTAGCTAGTAGGTGACAAGCACCAAGATGCAAGCCCAGGTCTGGACTCTCCCCCTTGCATGCTCTTAGCCACTGTTCCACCAGTCCCCATAATAGCACTTGTGTCCTTCTTTATGTATTTTCTGAACTTTTTACTTGTATTAACTACTTTCATAATAACAAGCCTATTTTAATTTGAGACCAAAATAAAACAGGTAGTAAAGGAGAGCCGGTTCCTTAAGTTCTAGAGAAGTGGGCAAGCCAAGAATGCCCTGGGCAACTCATCAAGCCTGGGGTCACCAGGCAGGTGACCCCCAGTGTCACAAATAGAGGGCTCAGAGGAAATTCCTCACCCCAAGAAGGCTCAGAGCTCCTTAATCAGCCAGGTCCATCCAGCCTTATTCAGCTTCCTCCCTTCCTACTCATCAGAAACATTAGAAAGGCTCATTACTCTTGATATAACCAAACACTGTCATACAACTACACTGAGAAGGGAGAGAGAAGGAGGGAATGTAAATGGGATGTCAAGTAAATGTAATGTAGAACGTAATGTAAAGAAGGAGACATGGTTTGTGGAGCCATGAGACCTGAGACACAGCAGATGGGAAGTGCCTAGTGTTGTGGGAAGAACGCTGGATTGAAATAGAAGACCTGGGTTCCAACCTTGGCTCTGGCACTCCAAACTCTGTAGCCTTTGGTAAGATGCATAACCTCTCTGAGCCCCTTTAGCCCACAAAGGGCAGGTATCCAGACCCTACATAACCAACAAGATGATTAAATGATGTAGGTCCCAAGCCAGTGATACAAATTAACCTCATGGTGATGATACAAGGGGTGAGCACCTGAGCAGTCTGGGCCAGGTAGGTGAGAGCCATGGAAAGACCGAGCCCTGGATAATAGATGTAGGTGTCTTGCCTTGAGCCTAAGCCCAAGCCTCCAGACTTGAACCAAAATTTCCTTTCCCCTCCACGCTGTTCTCAAGTTCTGAGACCATGGAGTATACAGTAGGGTTCTGTGGACTCGAAAGAGGTGGGTGTCCCCCCATTTGAGGCTCACCCAGACCACGAACCCATCAGACCCTGCTGTCGGCCCTCTTGAACAAAGTCCTTCCTCGATTCTTTCCAATCTAAAAAAACTCTCCAAATTACATAGCCTTAGTACCAAACCTTAGATGCAAAAGAGAAACTTCCATTCCTTTCTCCAGGGCAGGATCCAGCTCACCACCACGTCAAGCTTTGTCACAGGTCTGGTCACAGTTATCACTTTAGGACAAGCAGGTCCAGCCTTCCCAGGAACCAGCCCAGCATGAGGCCATTTTTTCCAGGCTCTGAGCATTTAGAATAACTCACAGCCCTGGGGCCAGCTGCCAACTGCCTGGTTGCCAAGGGTCCCTTTTCCCCTTCCTCTCCCTGGAATCAGAACTTGCACTGGTTTGGGGATGGGAGAGGTCTGGCAGGTGCATGCTCCCCTGGGACTGCCAAAGGACCTCTTCCTCCCATCTCCCATGACTAGACCCACACCCCATCGGACAGCATTGTTCTTGCTGGTATGTCACCATGTGAAGAGATAGAAAGATGCCCTGTGAAGCAGCCCTGGGCAGAGAACCCAAAACAAGACTCCAGACTGGATCCAAGGCACCCCAACCAGTATTGAGATGCAAAGGGGGCTTTAGTCTGGAATCTCCCCAAAGGTCCCAAGGAACATAGCCTGTCTTCCGCATAAACAGCACACAGGGGTGAACACACAGACCTGCAGATTCAATCCCCCCAAAATAAAGTTCATTCTTTGGTACTTCATATTTGGCAAGGGTTAATCATAAGGTCAATTCATACAATGCTTAAATTAGTAAACTACATCTGGATCGGAGAAAAGCTCATAGAGACCAGCTTTGATCCCATGAGCACAAGGTAAGGGACCAAAGAGGGGAGACAGCAGAGGAAGAGTTAAGAGGAGAAATTAGCCAGCCAGTGATTAAATGTTATTTTCCTTGAGTCAAGTGATTCTCATTTTATTCGTGTCCTGGAAATGATGACGAAGATTTTTTTTTTTTCATTTTGGGGAATTCTTTTTTTGTCCAATGAATAACTCAATCATCTGCTTTTAAAAGTGTTGTGCAATTTCTAAATAACAACTCTTAAAAAATCAGGCTGACACTGCCAACTCCTGCTGGTTGGGGTTTTCCGAATCACCTACAGAAAGACTGCTGCTGTGCCGAGAGCCTGTCTGGGAAACTGGCCTGTATATCCTGTGCCCCAAAGCATCCATTTCCTCAAACGTGTAGCCAGGGGGCTCAGGGTATGAAGCCAGGCACCTGCCCATTTCCTTAGGAGTAAAGCTGACTGTGTACGTGGTCTGGCCCTCCACGGGGATATTTGCTCGAGGGCCAGACCAGGGGGGCTTACAGCTTTTGGTATTGATGGGTGGGTGGGGCACATAATGGGCCCGTGTGGTGGTCAGGCAGTCCAAGGGTTCTGTAGGAAAGTTCAGCTGCGGAATGGGCTTGACTGGCTCTGTGCGCTTGCTGGCCCACTGCTTGTAGTCATCCTTGGTGGTGGTGGAGCTTTCGAAGCGGCCACCCTTCTTGACCGAGAGCACTGGTCGGCAGGACTGGGCTGGGGCACCCTTAGCGTATGTGTAATGGGACTGCACTGTTGTCAGAAGGTCCATCTTTTCTTCGGGAGGGACATAGGTGATAGGAGCTTTGGAGAACACCTGGGGTGTTGGCCAAGCTTGGTACTTATCTCGAAACTCCGTGGTGTTAGAGAAAGGCGTGTCTAGAGCACAGGGCCTGGCTGGAGGTTTCAAGCTCTTGGCTGGCTCCCCTATAAGGCCCCGGTAGGCCTCTTTGTGGGTGGTGAGGCTTTCAAAGGGGATTTCACAGGGTCTGAACTTCTCCGCCTCATACACAAAGCGCTTCTCCACAGGGTGGGCCACATAGCTCATTTTGTAGTTAGTCAGATCCTCCAGGGGGATGTTACAGAGCTTAGGCACAACCGGAGGCTTACAGCTTGTGGTGTTCACTAGGCCCTTTATAGAGTAGTCATCCTGATGTGTTGTTCTACTATCAAACTTAGTTGACGCTGGCCGGTAGCTGTTGTCTGGACGAAGTAGCTCTCGTCTTGGTTGGTTCCAGGGTAAATAATCAGCTGAAAATAAAACAGAAGTGGTAATTACTCATAAATCAAGCCAATCAACCTGCATGTATTCCAAGGGGTCCCAAAGCCACAAGCCAGTCTCCAGTGAGATGTTCCTGGAGACAAAGGAAAAACAGAGTGGATCCCGGCCACCACCTCAACCAAGGGCTTGATGTTTCAACTTTATGTTATTTGTGGGTTACTGTGCAGAAGAGACACATTTACAGGAGTCTCATCACACCCATAATGCTGCATGCAGGGATTTTAGAGGGCCCACAGCCATGGGAGGATCCAGGGAATTAATTCCAGCAGAGGAGTCTGGCTTACCCTGGTCCGAAACAGTTCTGTTCCTCTATGGGGAAGGAGCCTCCTCTGAATCAGCACAGAGTGACTGGGAACACGCATGTGGGGTAGTGAGACAGGGGATTCACAGCCCACCACTGCTGGGCCAGCAGCAGGACCAACCAGGACTCCCTGGTCATCCGTGGAGTGACTGCCACAATGTCCCTAGAGCTCACACATCTGATTCACATAAACCAAATATGGCATCCTGAGGAATAAGGGCATTGTGTTGGCTGGTGAGAGAATAACAGTAGCCACCACTTGTAAAGAGCTTATTATGTTACAGGCAGTGTTCTAAAGGCTTTCTATATTAACTCTTAATCTTCAGACAGGCCTAATAAGGTGGGTACTATCGATATGCCCATTTTACAGATGGAGAAACAGAGGTACAGAAAATTTCAGAAACTTGCCCAAAGTCACTTGGCTAGAAGTAGAAAATCATGGATGCAAATCCAGATCCAGAACCCATGGTCCGACCCACTCCATTATCTGGTTCTGACAATTAAGGAACACTGACTATGGTGTCAGCCAATTGTGCTCAGGGCTTTCCATACAGACCTTATTTCATCTTCATAATAACCCTCTGTAATGGGTATGATGGTCTCCATTTTACAGATTTCCAAAAGCAAGGCTCAGAGAGGCTAAGAAACTTGCCCAAAAGTCACATGGCTAGGGAGATAAGAGTTGGAATTTAAACCACATAGTTGACCCAAAGCTGTGCTCCCATATCACAGGAGTACTATATTTCTAGATAGAATGAAGGCTAAACAAAAGACTAGTGACAAATAATCAGAAAAGATTTTCAGGAAGAAGAGAATTTCAGAATGTGTGAAAAATGAAACGGCTTGGCCAGCTATATCTAGGAGATGGTTGTCTCAAGAGGAAGCTACACTGTGGGACAGGAATGGCCAAGACAACGGGAGGCCTGCACCCAAAGGAAATCTGCCCTAGAGATGGCACCCAGGCATCTTGAGGAGATGTCCTCAGACAGCACTGCTGGGGCTTTCTGAGTAACTTCACCACACAAATCCTCAGAGCAGCTTAGAACCCAGAAATCCAGGTAAGAAAAACGGTGCCATTCAACCACCTCGACACTGCTGCCATTCTGCTCATAACACTTGGCTCACATCCAAGTCCTACATCGTCCCCATTGCGCCCATCGATTACCAAATCTAAAGTAGCCAATATGGAACCCTAGTGAACCCTCTGAAACCACAGGGAATTCTCTTACTTACAGCTTTATAAAGGGTTAGAACCAAAGCAGCTTCCCAGGAACCTTGGGTGTATATAGCCAATGCCAGTGGAGTCCGTGGGCACACTTCCTTAGACAGCTTTGTTGCGGTATGAACTGTATAACATAAATGCACCATCTTACACACACAACGCCATAACTGTTACAGAGCTATGCAACCATCACGAGAATCCAGTAACAGAACATTTTCATCACTCCAAAAATATCAAGCAAGCCCATCTGCAGTCAATCTTAATTCCCATCCTCAGGCATTAATGCCCTTTCTGAACATTTCACATAAACAGAATTGCACAATATGTAGTGTTTTGCATTTGGCTCCTTTCACTTTGCAGAATGTAACTGAGGTTCATGCCTGTTGCAGCACCCATCACTAGTCCACTCCTTTTTATTGTTGCATAATACTACAGTACATGGCTATACCAAATTGTGTTTATCCAGTCATCAATTGATGGACATTTGAGTTGTTTCCACTTCTTGGCTATTATGAAATTTTCTGCTATGAACATTCACGGACAAATCTTTGTGTGGATATACGTTTTCATTTCTCTTAGGTAGACATCAAGAAGCAGAACTGCTACATTATATGGCAAACCTATGTTTAACTTTTTAAGGTACTGCAAACCTTTCCAAAGTAGATGTGCCATCGTACATTCCCACTAGCAATGTATGAAGGTTCTCATTTCTCCACATCCTCACCAATACTTATTATCTTTTTAATTATAGACATTCCAGCGGGTGTTTAGTGGTATCTCCTTGTAGTTTAGTTTGCATTTCCCTGATGACTAATGACATTGAGTATCTCTGCATGTGCTTATCAGGCATTCATATGTTTTTTTCGGTAAAATGCCTATTCAAAATCTTTTGCCCATTTTTAGGGGGCTTTTGTTGTTGTTGTTGTTAGGCATCCTGGTGCCTTCCCACCAAGAGGCACTGTGCACGCACCCTGGCCTCTGGCCTCACGGGTCTCCCTCTCTGCTGGGAGAACATAATCATGTTTAGCAGCACCTAACATCGACTGAGCGTTTACTATGACCCACACACTTCCCCAAGGGCTCTCCGCGTTGTTTGGTAAGGAAGATTGGCCCTGAGCTAACTTCTGTTGACAATCTTCCTCTTTTTGCTTGAGGAAGATTGTCATTGAGCTAACATCTGTTCCAATCTTCCTCTATTTTGTATGTGGGACACCACCACAGCATGGCTTGATGAGCGGTGTGTAGGTCTGCCCCTGGGATCTGAAACCGTGAACCCCAGGGCACAAACTTAACCACCGTGCCACTGGGCTGACCCCCCTCATTTTTCAATCAAGCTGTTTGTCTTATTATTGAGTTATGAGTTATTTATATATTTTGGATACAAGTTCTCTATCACTTTATCTTTTCATTTTCTTACTAGTGTCTTTTGAAGCACACAGAGATTTTGAATTTTTATAAAGTCCAAATTTTTTCCTATGTCTTAGTCTAAAAGATTTATAGTTTTAACTCTCACATTTATGTCTCTGATCCTTTTTGAGTATGGTGTGAGGTAAAGGTCTAAGTTCATCTTTTTGCATGTGGATATCAAATTGTCCCAGCACCATTTATCAAAATGACAATTTTTTAGCTTTTCTGGTTTATTTGAATTTCATATGAAAAATTTAGGATCAACTTGCCAATTTCCGCAAAAAAAAACAAAAAAAAAAGCCTGCTGGGATTTTGATAGGAATAGCATTGAATCTATAGATCAACTTGGGGGGACCTCCATCTTGAGTATATTGAATCTTCCAATCCATGAACATGGACTGCCTCACCATCTGTTAGATATTATTTCATTTGTAATCAGCACTGTTTTATCATTTCTAGTGTACAAGTTCTACATTTCTTTTTAAAAATTTATCCCAAATATTTTATTCATTTTGAGGCTATTATGAAGAGAGCTGTTTTCTTAATTTCATTTTCAGATAATGCTAATATGTAGAAATAAAATTTGTCTATATTGCTCTTCAATAGTGATGTCTTTCCACATTCATATATTAGTTCTAGTAGGTTTTTATGGATTCCTTAGGATTATCTGCACACAGGATTATGTCGTCTGAGAATAAAGACAGTTGTACTTCTTTTCTAATCTAGATTACTTCTTCTTTTCTAATCTAATCTATTTAATTGTTTGTTTTTCTTGCATTATTGCATTGGCTAGAATAGCCAGTACAATGTTGAATGGAAGTGATGAGAGCTGACATCCTAGCCTTCTTCCCAATCTTAGGAGGAAAGCATAGAGTCTTCCTGCATTAAGTATGATGTTAGCTATAGGGTGTTTTGTGGATGCCCTTTTGCAGACTGAGGATATCTTCTTCTATTCCTAGCTTTTTGAGAGCTTTTATGGGTATCAGAGCTTGTCAAATGTGTTCTCTGTGTCTATCAATCATGGAGTTTTGTCTTTTACTTTATTAATGTGGTACATTACATTAACTGACTTACTGATGTTAAACTAACCTTTCATTCCTGGTATAAACCCCACAGCTTTATAATTACTGGTTCTGTAACTGTCTTTTCAATTAATCAAGAGAAAAGTATACATTTACCTACATAATTACCTTTACCAGTGCTCTTTATTTGTTTGCGTAGATTTGTGTTACCCTTTGGTATTATTTCCTTTCAGCCTGAAGGACTCCCTTCAGTATTTCTTGTAAGGCAAGTCAGCCAAATACAAATTCACCCAGACTTTGTTTATCTGGGAATGTCTTTATTTTCCCATCATTTTTGAAGCATAATCTTTTACTAGTTATAGAATTCTTGGTTGACAATTTTTTTCCTTTCAGTACTTGAAATATGTCATCCCACTGCCTTCAGTCCTCCATTGTTTCTGATGAGAACTTAGTTGTTATTGCCGTTTCCCTGTATGTGTTGAAGTGTTTCTCTTCTGCTTCTTTCCAAATCTTTGGCTTTGGCTTTCAACAGTTTGACTATTATTTGACCAGGTGTGGATCTCTTTGTATTTATTCTATTTGGATTGTGCTTCTTGGATGTGTAGATTGATATTTTTCAGGAAATTTAGGGAGTTTCAGCAATTAAACGTTTTTTCTGCCCCTTTATTCTCTTTCTGGGGCTCCCATTATAAGTCTGTTAGTATGCTAAATGGTCTTTCCCAAGTTTCTCAGTTTCTGTACAATTCTCTTAATTTTTTCCTGTTCTTCAGAATGGATAAGCTCTATTGATCTACCTCCATCTCCACTGAGTCTTCTGTCAACTGCTATTAAGCCCCTGTAATGAATTTATTTTGATTATTGTCCTTTCAACTTCAGAATTTTCATTTGATTCTTTTTTATGATTTCCCTTTATTGGTATTCTCTATTTGATAGACAATTGTTGTCATACTTTCCTTTATTTCTTTAAACATAGTTCCCTGTTGTTCTTTGAACATATTTATAATAGCTACTTTGAAGTATTTGTCTGCCAGGTCTAACATCTGGGCCTCCAGAGATAGTTTCCATTAACTGCTTTTTTTCCTATCCATGGATCACACTTCCTTGTTTCCTTCCATGCCTCATAATTTTTTGTTACAAACTCAACACTCAGATAATATGCCAAGTAACTCTGGATTCTGATCTCCCACCGGGAGTTGTTTTTGCTATTTAGTGACTTGCCTGCACTAATTCTATATAGTCTTATCTCCTCTGTGGTGTGTGGCCACTGATGTTTTTGCTCAGCTTTTTCTTTTTTTAATTGTTTTTATTTTTAAGCCTAGATTCCTAAGAGTCACCCCATATCAGCATAGTTTATTAATCAGCCAATAATCAGAAGTTATGCTTAAGCACCTTAAGCCACTAAGGCTTTCGCCCTTTGCTAATGGATCTGTGTGTGGGTTGGAGAACATAATCAAAGATCAGGCAGTTTACAAGTCTTCCCTAGCTTTTATTTTATGCTGGGCTGTCTCATGTCTCCTTTGCACATACACTAGGACCATATTCAGCCAGGGAAGATAAGTAGATATCTAGGCCCCATCTCTGCTTCTCTTGAGCCTGTACACTGCCGTGCCCACATGCAGTCTTCCAGACACCAGGAATGTGCATGAGCTTATTAAGGCCCACTGTGTCTGTCTCATTCTCTGGATCTCCTTGTTAAATTTCTAGCTGGTCTGTTGCTTGCCCCAACAATTACTGCAACCTCAGACTAACTGCAGAAGTTGTCTTCCCTGATTTTTTGCCATTGAGATCACTATTGTTTTTATTGAAACCCCTGGGTATGCAAGTTACTCCAAACCAAGTTAACCCCCACCGGTAGCAGAGCTGCTCGCTTACACAGCCTAGCCTGTCCAGGCAGAATAACCACACAGATTGGGGTGGGGAAGTGGGGAGATGGAAGCAGCCCTAGAATAAAACACCATAGACTCCCACTGTCCATAACCAAGGGTTAGTAGTTTTTCTTGAATAAATGCTTCGTAGTTTGTGTAGACCTTTCATTGATTTCCAGAGCCCCAAAATGGCTGATTTTTTACTATTTTGTCCAGTTTTATTGTTGCTTTTTGGGAAGAGGATCTGCCAACCTCCTCACTTCACCACTCTAGAAGTCCTGACATCCCCACCCCCAGGCACACTCTTAAGCTTATTTTAGGCTAATAGTACTACCAAGTATTTATTTTAAATTGGCTTCATTTTAATTGAAAACCTAATCTTTCTCCAAGAACCATTAATGGCTCTATCAGCATCTTGAAAGCATTAGGGGGCCTTAGAGGGAACCATCTTGCTCAATATAAACCACATGTTTCCGCCTTAGACTTCAGGCCTCACTGAAATGGGAGCATCTACCTGTAGATGCCTACATACTGCCTCAAGGTGCACAGGGGTAGGTAGGACAGGGCTCTTCTGGCCCTCTTCTGTGATGGATGAAGTGTTAAGAAAACAGGTTCCCAAGCTGAAAGTTGCCTCATGTGATTTCTGATACCCAACAATACAGTTGAAACCACATTATTATCCAACCTCCTAACTTCTTCCACCCAGCACATGTTACAAAAACCTCCACAGGACCCTGAAAACCTCAGAATTCCACATGACAAACTATTCACATGCCTGAAAAGCCATCAGTAAAAGCCCTTGAGGGCCAAGGTGACATGTGGGTAATTGGCAAGAACCTCTTTAAAAGGGATTCCATTCAATAATGTGTCTCAAAAAAAACTCTGCTAAACCTAAAGCTGAGCATCAAGTAATTACACTCTCAATCTTTCCAATTGCACAGTGTTTTGAAAATGTCAAAATTACAACCAAATGCTGCTGGAGCATATTTTACTGGTGGTTTTCTGGACCCTAGTAAAGGTGCTGGCCATGAGAGTAGAAAGGGAAAAGTCTGCATATTTTTCCTGTGGAACCATGGTAAGCAGAGCATATAGACATAATATAGATGGCACCCATTGAAATACACATATTTAATGACCTCAGTCTTTGGTTTCTTTTTTTTCCTTTGGAAGGAGAATCAATGTATGGCCATAAAACCATATAGATTGCTATGGGAAAGACTTACTAAAGTAGTAAATTTCCACAAGAGACAAAAAAAGTCATCAAAAGAGTGATACACCCAGAGATAAGGCAAGGGTGTGGCCCCTCACACATCCAGGAGGTTGTGCAGGACTGACCCAAGGCCGGAGTAAACGTCCTGGGTCTTCCCCAGCTTCACTCCTGTGCTTGGCCAGGCCCCACAGACAAATAGGCTGGTTGGGAATTTGTGTAAATCTAATGCCAAACTGTGTCACCTGGAGCCCTTGTAAACAATGGCCCAGAACTATTCATTCATTTACTCCCCCACTAAACACATCTTTGTTGTGCCATCCCCTGTGCTAAGTGCTGGGAATATATGTTTGGCACTCAAGGCCCAGTTTTGGAAGCCATTATATCATAGGAAAGTAATAGAACAAATAAACCATTTAAATTAAAAGACTATGAAAGTATTATTCCAAAAAACTATTAAGACACATAGATTTGACCAATAGGTCCCAGTTTGCAACCTAACTATGAACATGTTTTCCTTTGGCTACATAATGATTTGTTTGTTTTTAAAATCTGAATTTCAGAAGAGAACTATGAAATTCAACTTCAAGGACATATGTAGTTGTACAATGTACATATGTAGGTGACTCCAAGAACAAAACCAAGATGTCTAAGCATGCCTGGTTCTGAACAGCCCTGTTGATATTTGACTAGTATTTGTTCATTAATTCTGTGTAAATAGATAAAGCAGTTAACAGATGCCAAAAGTTTAAGAAAAATGAAGGAGAAGAAAACAGGGTTTTTCTCAGTTTTAACTTTCTCAGTAGGGAAAAGCCAGACATGATTCAGTTTTAGCGGTGGAATACTGTTGCCTGGTTTGCAGAGGGCAGTAAGATGTAACTGTTTGAAGAAGGGGAAGAAAATGGGAGAGCTAGAGGTGGGAGAGATTAAAGCGTAAGTATTGGGTTGGGTTTTTTCTATGTGTTTATGTTGAGGAGTGAGTATTTTGTGGGGAGGTGTAGGGAGGCCTCCTCTTTCAGTAACACCACTGGGCCGCTCCATCCTTGCCAACCCCAAGGTAAGCAAGGAGCCTCTCTCACTCTCAGACCTCTCCTTGCACCTAGGGCAAGGTGGGGAGGGGGAACTAAGCTGAGGAACCGGTGCTCTGAAGAGCCTCTAACTAAGGCAGGATTCTCAAATCCAGGGGCCCACAGGGAGGGTGTGCAGCAAAGGCGAGTTTGTAGCTAAATGTGCCCTACCAGAGTCCCTGCTCCCTCCCCTTGCAGAAGTAATGGCTCTCTCCAGCTTTGTTCCTCCTTCTTGCCTGCTTAGTGCCCACTTTTTGTCTTCCTGTAAACACTGGATGAAAAAGGAGAGAAATGAGCCCTGCAGACGCTCAAGTATGGCCCGGCCATGGGCCTGGTTATACTGACTCCTCTGTGAAGCATCTACTGTGGTGCCCACCTTGTCAAGGGTAACTGGCAAAGAAAAAGACAGATCCTTGCCCTCTTAGAGCTTACAGTCTGGCCAAGGAGACAAATGTTAAACAAAATTACACAGTGAATTATAAAACCAGGGAGGACAAGGCACACTTAGAGCCTCTATCAGGGTGTGTGTAGTCCGGCACGGGGGAGGCTCTGGGAAGGCCTCTAAGGGTGTGATGTCTGCTGCTCACTGGAGGGAGAGCTAGACAAGGGAAGGGAGGAGGGCTCCATAAAGAGGGAACAGCATGTGTAAAATGCCCTAAGATAGAAAAGAAACAGAGGAAAGGAACTGAAAGACAGTCCTGTGGCCGGAGCATAGAGGCTCAGGGAGGAGGAGCCAGAATCTGGAAGGTGTCAAAGGAGTTGGTAAAGGTTTGGGATTTTATCCTAAGAACCATAATAATTATCTGTGGAGTTTTAAGCAGAGTAGAGGTCATATCCAATTATTTTTCTTTTTTTTGCTAAAAAGATTCATTCTGTGCTGACATCTCTGCCAATCTTCTTCTATTTTTTATGGGGGTCACCGCCATAGCATGGCCGCTGACAAGTGGTGTAGGTCTGTACCCAGGAACCAAACCCAGGCCACCAAAGCAGAATACACCAGACTTAACCACGAGGCAACACGGTCGGGCCCCAACTGTCATTTTTAAAAGACCTCCCTGGTGCCTTTCTATGGAAAATGGATAAGAATTGACAAGATTAGAGACATGCTCAGGTGTGTGCCCAGGTGTGGACATGAAGAAGGCAAGATTAGGGCTTTGCTAGGAGGAAGAAACAAAAGGACAGAAGAGAAAGGGGGTAAAAGATGCACCGGAATGACATTACATGGAATAGGCTACATGGGGTCAGGCAGAGGAGGGGCTGATGTTGAGAAGGAAGGTGAGGCATCAGTGGACTGGAGGTCCCAATGAGGCCAAGGACTGTCACGGTGGGAGTAAAGAACAGAACAAGCCGGAAGGACCAGATGTTGGTATGCATGAAAGTGAAGCCATTTTGGGGTAGGATGAAGTCCAGAATGTGGCTTGGCAGAAGGTGGCTATGAAAGAGTGGAAAAGGACAGACAACATGAAAGATAAGAAGATAAAAGGACAGAATCCAGATTGTGGGAGAGGCCGACATCAGTCTGGCCCTGAGTCCCAGTTCCTGGCAGAAGCAGAGAAGCCCAGCCACATGTAGAGTCTTCTAGAATGACAGATTCACAGCTCCTAGAAAGGCTTCAGGAAGATTCCTACATCTCCTCAAGACTCCCTACCTCCCCTCACCTAAGCATTTGGTTTGGTTAAATAAAAGCAACTATCATCACAGCCATTCAGACGTCCACGAGCATGTTACATGAACCATTTAGCATGTATTCCTAGAGCAACCATGTGTAACCATAAGCAGAAAAGTTACTGATTACAAATGTGGCCTCCATTCCCATGGTCTCAGCCTTGTAGCTTGTGCTCCACAGAGCAAGTGACTGCTACTTGGCTTGCATCACACATACAACTCCATATCCTCTCTCTCTTGCGAGACTATAAAGTCAAGGGCAGGTCATTATGCTTCCTTCCCAGTTTCTAATACCATGCCTGGAATGTAGTAGACGCTTGATAAAGAATGAATCAATCCCATTTATATGAACTTCAAAACTGGTAAAAAAACTAATTTATGTGTTAAATGTCAGCATAACTGTTCTATCCTGGGTGGGAATGGAGACCGGATGGGAGTATCAATGTTATATTTCTTGATCTTGGTGCTGTTTACATGTTTGTGCACTCAAAATTCATGGGTCTGTATAATTATGATCTGTACATCTTTGAGCATGTATGTTTCCATAATTTTTTAAATGGATGAATGAATCTATCAATCAGTAGTGGAACCTAACATAGCTTAAACCTGCAATCCTTCTCCAGTGTACGATGACAACAGCAAGCTAAGGCAGTCGTCAGCAAATAGTCTCTACAAGAGGCCAGACATTAAAGGTCTTAGCTCTTGCAGGCCATACGGTCTCTGTCACAACTTTGCTGCTGTAGCATAAAAGTAGCCACAGATAACGTGTAAAACAAACGCGTGTGGCTGTGTTCCAACAAAATGTACTTATGAACACTGAACTTTGAATTTCGTACAATTTTCATATGTTCTAAAACAGTCTTCTTTTTGATCTTTTTTTTTAATCATTCAAAAATCTAAAAACCATTCTTAGCTATCCAACTGTACAAAAACAGGCTGCAGGCCAAACTCGGTCTAGAGGACGTGGTTTGCACACCCTCCGCACTAGGGGGTGTGCATAGAAAACGCATCTCTTGGCCAGCACATAGGTTCAGCCTATCCTTCCCCCAACCTGCCCCTCCAGCACTCTCCCACCTTTATAAGTAGGCAGACACTCCATCTTGTCGCCACATGGATATTTACTGTCCCGAGGTTTGATGGGGTCCACTCGACAGACAGGGTATGGGTTGTAATCTTGTTTATACGTTGTGAGCAGATCCATATTCTCCTCACTTGGGACGAACTGGTCAGGATGGTGGACCTTCACTGGTAACACTTTGTGAGGCCCAAAATCTCTCCTGTAAAGGAAATAAGCATATGGCATTGAAGCCCTGGCTCAGAACAAGCCTCATGGTTTCCATTCAACCCAATTCTACAAATGTTTGCTCAGAAGTCATCTTCTAACTCTATCCTAACTGCTCTTCCTCCTCTGTTTCTCACTTTCGAGAAACACACCACCATTCCCTTCTCACCCAAGTCAGACACCTCGATCCGCTTCTCACAGCTCCAGAGGATCATTCACCAAGGGCAGGCCTCTCCACATCACTGGTTTGTCTTTCCCTCTTGGTTCAGACCCTGACCATTTCTTACTTGGATCGTGCGACAACTTACCACCTGGGCTTCTTGCTTCATTCCCACCACTTCTACTTCAACCCCCATAGTGTGGTCAGAATAAACTCTCTAAAATGAAAATTACATCATTTCACTCCCCAGCTTAAATTCTTCCAGATAAAGCCCAACTTTCTAGCATGGTCCTCAAGCTTTCCTGAACCTGCCTCTGCCTTATTCCCCAACCACATCTCCCACCTCTCTCCCTGGCCCATTTTCCACTCTAACCACACTGGACCACTGAGGAGGCCCCTCACCTGTGCCTGCTTTCTCCATCTTCCTTCACCCCAACCCCGTCACTGTGGAGCTTTTATTTTCTAGGTACCACCACCTCCTTCTCTGTGTCCCCAATAGCTTCTGCTAATATTTATCTCCTTCCTCTACTTGATCTTACAGAAAACCCAGAAGGGAAGAAAAGTGCAATAAATGGAGATCATGAAGCTTTCATTTCTTAGCTATCTGGCATCACCACGCCTACTATTTCAGGGCATATGAAAACGATGGGATGGAAAAAGAATGATGGTCTTTACTAAAGAAGAAGCACTCCCTTCCCAAAGCATCTCCCAGTTATAAAAAGGCCAAGATGCTAACTACACCACCACCAGGAATCACACTGGCCACACCAGGGCTCAGCTTGGGTGTGCACTGCTCACCAGGGCAGTGTCAGCTTCCCATGGCTCAAGGCAAACTCTCTTAAGCAAACATTCCCCCCCACGCCCACCCCAGGGCTTCTGCTTTATACAGCAGCCTGTTTTTTGCCTGGAACCCATTTATCCAACTGGACAGGGGAAGGTAGATTTTCCCCGACGGTGCTTGCCAAAACAGCCTCAGCAAGGGGAGGGGAAGGTTTCCGGACAGGAAAACATCAGGCCTAAACACCAATAAAACCTACTTTCCGGTCGAGATCTGGAGCAGCATTACTGAGCCATGCTTGACTAGCAAAGGTAACACGCTCCACTGTAACCTGTCTTGCATGAGTTATACACATGGTTGTCAATAAACCTAAACCAGGGCCTGAAAATGCTTGGCGGGATGGGAGAGGGAGTTAGGAAGCACGAGAATTAGTCTCTCCAGGGCTCTAAGGGGGAAATGGGAGAAGCTTCAGTTGAACTCCCAGTAACACCCTCTGGGTAGATTTAAAAATACATCTCAGCAGTGGTTACAGGGCCTTCAGCCTGGCTCCCTTCCCAGGGGCCCACGTTGACAAACAGCAAGAGGAAGCTCAGCGACCCACGGCATCTGGAAGCTGACTATATGAATCGGCGCTTATGGAGGGAATAGGCCAAACAACAACCCAGGGGTCATCTCCACACTTCTACTCCACCTAGTGTGTAGGTACCTCATGCCAGAGTCTGTCCAATACTGAACCAAGTGTGGCAGGGAGCAGGGCGCGTGAGGCCCTCAGCCAGCCACAGAGACAAATGGAAATACTCAGAAAACCCTGTCTGAAAACTGGTTGACTGCAAAGTGGCTTTTACCAGAAAGTTTGTGTTCTCAGGGGAGGGGTCCCAAGGGGAAGTGAGCTCTCCTAACTCCCAAAAATGGTGGAGTGCAGTTTAGAGGCAGCCTGAGACCACACAGCTCCATATAAACCCATGTTCATTGATGGCTACCCAAAATTCAGCCCGCTGCACTTTCAACCGAGAATCAGGAGATATCAAGGGCAAGCAGTAAGGAATAAAGCTGAAGCCAAGCTGCCCCATGGACCCTCCCAACACCAGACAGCCAGGAGTGCTTTCAAGCCACAGGGCCTGCCATACTCTGGGACCCTACACATAGGCCATGACATCCTCTTCTGCCATTAACTTCTACTGTTCCCCTCACACATGTATGAGAACCTTCCTATGAGGGCTGCCAAGCTCTCTGGCAACTAAAGTGTGCCCAATGCCCCTACCTCCTGCTGTTCCTACAGGAAAAGAGCAGATAAATGCCCACAACCAGACTCATCCATTCATGGACTATCCTGAAGTCGGTTTCTCAAAGACAAAAGCAGATGTAGCAAAATCTTTGCTCATCATGTGTAGGGAACAAAATCGTTAACTGAATCTCCTTCTCCAGTACAAAATTCAAGTTCCTCTGTGAAGGCACATCTACGGCTGAATTTACTGATCAGCTACAACCAAGGAAACGATCCTGAAGGGGGGCCGGGGGTAGGGCGTACGGAATGATCCACTTCTGAAGAGAGGAAACGTTTTCAGTTTAAAGTTTAATTCATTCATACCCCACCCAAAAATATTTACTGTGGCTTAAGAGTGAGTTTAATCAGAATTTACGAGTCTCCTCATTATGTTTTTATGTTGAGAACATTCACTGAAACCTATCGTTAACCACAGCATAACTGCCTGTCCCCAATCTCACATAATCTTACAGCCGTAAGTTCGCGTAAAAGAAAAGTATTTTATTCTTCCCAGAAATTGCTCAAATTTAGTAGCCTTTTTTTTTAAAGAACACTCTCCTCTCTTCCTGTAGTACATTTCCTAGTCCCTGTGCCCATTGTGACTATGAACCAAGAAAAAAACGGATCAAAGAAGTTTCTTTTTTAGATGCGTAACCATAAAAGTTAGATTGTGTGGAAGGCCAAGAGTTAAGCTCCGAGTTAAGTAAAGGTTCAAGTGGCCCTGCTGGGAAAGTCATAATAACTTGACTTCCAATCATTAGGCAAAGCCAAGGAGAGGTGTTTGACAAGAGTCTGACAAAAGGAAAGAAGAAATAACATAACAGCCCACAGGGTCGTGAGCCTGGAAGTGGGAAAAGGAGATTTTCACTGCAATAGAGGAGCCACACAATACTTTTTGTTAACCTATTTTTAATGTTTATATAAGCAAACTTCAGAATTTGTTAGTGTGACCATATAGTCAACCATAATACGTGGAATCCTTTTTAAGAAGAGTTCCTCCTCTTGCCCAAAGCCAATCTCTTCACCTCTGCCAGAAATCCCCTCCCTCTTTCCAGGAACCTCGTCTATGGGCCATCTCCTAGTCTGTGGTTTAACCTCTTCCTCCTGCTGGCTCCTTTTTGTCAGTATTTAATCATGCACCAGTCCTTCCCATCTTTAAAGGAAAGAGACAAACCATCAAACAACTCTCGCTGGTGTCCTCTCCCCTCCACTCCTCTCTCCTCCCCTTCTCTCTTCTGGAAAGGGTTGTATAGAGGTGCAGACTTGCCTTCCTCACTCCCCACTCAGGCTCCACCCATCAAATCGGATTCCACTCACTCATTGCTCTAGCCAAGGCTGGCAAAGTACCACCTTGTTTACAAATCCAATCATTGCTCCTCAGGCCTTTATCCCCCTGTACCATCTTCACAGCATCCATCCTCTCACTCATTTTTTTAAGACGCTCTCCTCTTGACTTCTGTGACACTCCTCATGATTTGTCCTCTTAGTCTCCTCTGTGGGGTTTTGCTCTTTGTCAATTGATTTGATTTCCTTACTTCCTCACATAATTCTAAAATCTCCCCAGGTTAAAAGGCACCCTCTAGGGGCTGGCCCCGTGGCCGAGTGGTTAAGTTTGCGCGCTCCGCTGCAGGCGGTCCAGTGTTTCGTTGGTTCGAATCCTGGGCGCGGACATGGCACTGCTCATCAGACCACGCTGAGGCAGCGTCCCACATGCCACAACTAGGACCCACAACAAAGAATATACAACTATGTACCGGCGGGCTTTGGGGAGAAAAAGCAAAAAATAAAATCTTTAAAAAAAAAAAAATAAAAGGCACCCTCTAAGGAAACCATTGTGTCATCACAGGCAGGTTGGGAAGCCCAGCCCAGCACACTGAGAAAGATCCCTAGGCAGATTCACAGGACTTGATTCGTGCCCCTGATCCTCATAAGAACACACTGAGCCCTCTTTATCTTCACTGTGACAGACCAGGATTCAAGTTACAAGCACCTATCTCCTCCTTTACTTTCTCATCTCCTCAACTCCCACCAAAGCTGAGGCTAACAGCTGTCGCTACTTCATATAAACTCTGGACAAAATATAAAGAACTGCCAGTGAGCGCTAAAGAGCAACCAAGATAGACAGATTCTGGAGCAGAGCCAACAGGTGGAAGAAGGGAACGATACTGGGTGACTCTGTAAGTTTCCATTTTTTTCTAAGCTCCCAGTCTGAAGGCAGGCTCCAGTCTGTGCCACACAGACAGCTTAAATGTGAATAGAAAACTTTCCAACCTTTGACTGAAGAACCAGAGCACCAAGTCTAGGGCAGCCATAGGTGTCAGAAAGTGAGGGAGGAATCCTGGATAGGAAAGAACCAGAGACAGGAAGCCTCAGTTCTGTATATAAACTGGGCACAAATCTCTGGCTGACCTCACCTGCATGGGGCAGACTTCAAGCAACTATGCTAAAGATAAAGAACTGGATTGAAATTTGAGGTGACCCCCAAGACAGAGTTTGCATTTGAATCCAATGAAGTTACCTCCTATCTGCTTGGGGGGAAAAAACACTCTTTAGAAGAATGCAAGAATGTCCAGGGTCTCTCCAGCACAACATCAACAATGTACAGGATCAATCCAAAACTACTTGATGTACACACAGGAAAATGTGACCCATTCTCAAGAAAAAAAGATGATCATGAAGACCACCCCAAGCAGACCTAGATGTTGAAATTAGCAAAGATTTTAAAACAGCTATTTTAACTATGTTCAATTACCAAAGGCAAAGTAAGGTTATAATTAATTAAAAGATAAGAAGTTACAGAAGAGAAATAGAAATTATATTTTTTAAAAAATGGAGGTTGGCCCCATGGTCAAGTGGTTAATTTCATCCACTCCACTTCGGCGGCCCAGGGTTTCACCAGTTCGGATCCTGGGCACAGACACAGCACTGCTCATCAGGCCATGCTGAGGCAGCATCCCACATAGCACAATCAGAAGGACCTGCAACTAGAATATATAACTATGTACTAGGGGGCTTTGGGGAGAAGGAGAAGAAAGGGAAAAAAAAAAAGGAGAACATTGGCAACAGATGTTAGCTCAGGTGCCAATCTTTTAAAAAAATAAAAAATAATAAATAAAATTAAAAATGTAAATTCTAAAACTGAAAAATACAATACCTAAAATAACACATTCACTGGATGAGTTTACCAACAGAATGGAGATGAAGAAGGAAAGACTCAGTGAACTTGAAGATAGATGAATAGAAACTGTCTAATCTGAAGAACAGAGAGAAAAAACACTGGAGGAGAGAAATCAACAGAGCCTCAGAGACAGAAAAAAATACTTGAACAAATAGTGACCAAAATATCCCCAAATTTAGCCAAAGATGCACAACATCAAAGGCTCTGAAATTGCCCAGGCAAGTCTAGAGCTGAGACCTATTTCTGCATGTCTTAATTCTCAGGTCCCGTCTATACAGGGGCGTAAGCATATCCCCAGGGGTATGGATGAGCAGAGAAGTCAAGTATGTATGTGAACAGAAAATATGTAAAATTCAATGGGTAGGGAAAGATTCAAGCCCACTACCAACTTTCTTGCTTCTTTCCTGGCTTTAGGAGAACATTCCAAACACCTTTTCTCTTTTAGCTCTTCCCTCCCTTACTCTCTTCGGTTTACCCAGGAGTCTTGTCAACAAATGAAGAAATCTGTGCTGCCAACTCCCTGGCCCCTGCCCTTCAGCCAAACTCTGAACCCAATTCCATCTTCCCCGCTGCGCCTCCACTTCTCCCCACCCATGATCCCACTCCCTTTAGAATAAAGGTCTAACAGCATCTTGAAGACTCCCCTCTTTCTTCAGAGACTATTAACTTTGCCCATCTTTAGGGATCTAGTTAGCTAACAAAATAACGTCCCAAAATGGGGCCCAAGTGTTTCACAAGGCGACATGCCTTAGGGGAAATGAGGCATGAAGTGCAAACCTCTTATTCATTAATTGATCTCAGTTCTATCTGAATAAAGGCAAAATCTATGTGAGAGAATTACCAAGGGCTGCAAGCAACAGTTTCATACTAAGAAGGGCTGAAATCATGAGCATTCCCCTCACAGCACCTGCTGTAAATCCCCAAGATTTACAGTCAGTCAGAGTTGTACGCAGCTGTAATCATGCCTCGTGCTGGGATGATAACCTTTCCAGAAACCAGGTGTTTTTTGTGTCTGGTCTTAATCACCAAACCCAGCCAAGCCCTGGGCCACATGACTTTTCATTCAGCAGGTGGCAGCCCCACGTCCAATCTCAAAAACTATACTGGGTTAGACTTTAGATAGGGAAGTGAGTGGGACATTCTGATAATAAGGGTTCCAAGGGCAGAAGGTGACAATCCATCCAGATACAGGTGAGTGAAAACACAGGGCTGACTCATCCCTTCCCCCAGAAGTCTCCTGTGGAGCACCCAGATGATGCTTCTCTACCTTTCCTGATAGGAAATAGTTGATTGTATGTATACATATATGGACCAGAGTCTCTGCTGAGTTTATAACGTTTAGAAAAGATGGTTGGTCAAATCTTGATTTTTGCTAATTTATCTCAATAAAAGCTCACCTCAACTCCAAAAAAAAAAAAAAAAAAAAAAGGAGCCTGATAGGGACATAGTTTTGTTCTTGGTCTCTGAAAAGTAGTGCCTAGCACGGCAGGCACAGGGCTGAGAAATGATGAAACCGAGGAGCAGAGGAAGAGAAGAGATGCCCTCTGCTCATTTCCCCCTTAGTTTTCTCTCCAGGGAAGGAAAGAAAGCAGAGGAGAGAAGTATTTCTGCTTTTTTCCCTTCATGGGTAACCTTGATGCTGCCACTTTTTCTTTTTAAGGCCCTTAGGATCATTAACAACTTGTTTTAGAAATTCTTTCAGTGTCTGCATTCCTCCACTTTGGCCACATCTTGACATGAATAATATTGTTGCTCTGGCAGGACAGAGGGAACTTCTGGGTGATATGTTTATTGTAAGTGACACAAGGCAAGGATAATTTAGGACAGGTCAGAGGGGAAGTTTTTGTTTTGCAAAGCACTATCAGGAAGGGGGAGGGTGTGTGGGGTTCCATCTGGGGGTCTCAGAGCTGGGTGACGGGACAGGGCTCCTGCCCCAGAGAGAGGGTTTGCCCTCATTCTCTTAAGTTTGTGGGCAACAAATAAGGGCATCCCTCAACATCCACCCCTCACAGCATCCTTTTCTCTATTTCTAGGACAGGAAAGATATCCCTTATATAACAACATCTGAAGCTGCCCTGTAGTTTACATCTCACAAGGCTCTTGATTCCCTGGAAACTGCATGTAAAGAGATGAGGAGACCATTTTGCAGACTATTCTTCAACACTACTCTTATCCTTTTTACCAATTACGTATCTCCTATGTATACGTAATAAGCTGAGACTTTTCATTAGCATTGACCATGGTTTCTTAAAAGGAAAAGCAATGCTCAGGAATGGTCCATATCTCTTTTTGTGGTCTTTAGACTCTCAGAAATTAACAGTCTGCTTTTCTTGGTAAAATGAAGCTGAAACTTTAAAGTGCCTATTGTTTAATAAGTCGTAGGCTGAAAAGCAGGTTGCATAAAATACAATTTTTTTAATGAATCAGGACCCAGAAACATTGTGCTTAAACCAAATCATTTAAGATGATGACTTAGCATAAAATGACCCCTCAGTCCAGATAGCTCTGCAGCCCTAATCCATTGAGCCCTGTGGTTCGGTCTCTGCACAGACCTGGATCTAAAGAATCAGTACTTAGAAGTCAAGAGCAATCTTGAAAGAAATATATTCTTTGTTCATATTCTTCAAGGACATTCAAGGGGACTCCAATTCAAAATCTATACCATAATTTCAAAAAAGCTCACTCTTTCTCTCCACTACCACCATCACTACCACCACCCAAGCTGACCTGGAGCTGATGTGCCAAAGCCCAAAACTTCTTTTTCAGCAGCAGCTCCTCTCTTTCTATCCTTGCATTACTTTACTTAACCTCCAACCCTTTGTTATGTAGATCAATTCAGTCTTCCCACTCCCACCCCCAGCAAGCAAGAATCCTTTCTCTTTAAGAGGAGGTTGGAAAAAACTGAACAGGCTAATAAATGCAGAATTTTCTTTCAGAGATATAGTAAATTAACATTAAGGCATTAATAGCATATGTTGATAGTGCATGATAATGCAATACTGTGCATTATTTGACTAATACTCTACGTTAGTACTGTACATTACTCCATTAGTGCTGTACGTTCCTATATTTATACTACTTGCCCTCACCTTGATGTGGTCAGGCCTTCCATTGGAATGGACCCTTTCTGGTACTCCAACCTGGGCTTGAAGGACTCTCTGGGCAGGTAAGAGTGGTAGAGAGGGTAGTTCTCGGTGTATTCGGAGAGAAGACATGGTTTCTCTGTTTTATCGTAAATCTTGGTAGGGAGATGTGGACAGTGATGCCGCCTATAAAAGACACATGAAGTTAGGTTGCTTACCTTCTTAGGAAGAGTACATCCGGTCTGATAACGCTACCTCCTCAAAATGTGACCCAGACATAAAATCATATGAGTGCTGGCATTGAAAGTAGAAATTTAACCCTTCCTTTTCTCTACTAACCTATGTGAAATAGCCAGAATTTTTTAAAAGGTCTATAACTGCAATTGGTTAGTCATCAAAATTCCTCGTTCATAAAATTACACACAAGTGTGGCTGATGTTCAGCCACTACACATATCATACTGCTTCTTTAAATACCGAAATACTTCCACTCCATAGGAGGTAAATGGTTGTGGCCCTGAGCCCTGTGAGTGCCAACCCAGCTGCCCCTATAACCTCCCGAGACCTCCCTGTGCCTCCCAATCACTCAGCAATTAAGGGCTTGATACCTGACCTACCAGGGTGCTCCAAGGCTGTGCGAGAGTCTCTCTCTTCACTGGTTCCTGGTCAATTCGGAACCTCAGTGCACACAGAGTGGCACACACATAGCAGAACCACCTCAGTTCTGAGTGTACTAAACGCCGCCGACTTCATGAAACCACTTTCACATTGAAAATCTGGCTCATGTATTCTTTCAGGTCTCACCTCAACTGTCGCCTCCTTAGAAAGACCTCCGCTGATTATCTTATACCTAAACTACACCCCACCACCTGCTTCCCTCCCACACAGTTTCTCTCACCATTGGGCATGCCTTCCTCATCACTCATTGTGATCTGTAATTGGCGTGTTTGTTGATCGTCTGTCTCATCTATCAAGCTCAGGACCTTTTCTATCTTGCTCAGTGCTTCAGCCCTGGCACCTCACAGCCTCCCTGATGCACAGTAGCTTTTAATAAACATTTATTGAATAGATGACTGAATATATAAATGAATGATTAGATAAACTTTATGCCTCAATATGCAGGTATAGGATAGATAATAATTTGACATTATGATTTATAGTGAACTTTTCCATTTTACACGCACGATAACAAATGAACCTTATTATTCTACTTACAGCTGGACAAAGGGCAGCTGCTTGAGCTCTCAAGAACTAGGCAGTGTGTCAACTATTTGTGTGTCCACCTACAATCCTTACCAACCAGTTAGGGCATCACTAGTTTTCAGACACCAGCTCATCAACAAAACTCCTTGTTAGTGATTTCCAGCTTAGTTGTACCGAGGAATGGCAAAGTGATAACAGAATTTTTTTTTTTTTTTTGAGGAAGATTAGCCCTGAGCTAACATCTGCTGCCAATCCTCCTCTTTTTGCTCAGGAAGACTGGCCCTGAGCTAACATCCATGCCCATCTTCCTCTCCTTTATATGTGGGATGCCTACACAGCATAGCTTGTCAAGCGGTGCCATGTCCACACCCGGGATCCGAACCAGCGAACCCCAGGCCTCCAAGAAGCGGAACGTGTGCACTTAACTGCTGCGCCACCGGGCTAGCCCCGATAACAGAATTATTTTTAAATTTTTTATGCTGAATTGATTTTAATTACAGAAATTAAAATATACAGTTCTCTGGGGCGGCACGTGGGGGAGGGAGAGAGAAACACAGAGAGAGAGAGAAACAGAGAACTTATCCCTGCTCCAATCTAAAGCTATTTTCCAGGCAACAATTAGCAGGCTACTCCTGTTGTTAATAAGTTCAACCCCCTATGCAAATGTGGCTGCCAACATTTACTGTTACTGTGTACGTCTCCGCTAACCCCAACCCCTGGAGAAGATGATCAACCTCGCATTGTTCATATGGGTAGAATTGCATATAAAGTCGCTTTAGAAACATCTCTATTTTCTTCTTTGTAGATTTGTGCATTGGACAAACCTTATGATGATACAAACTTGTCACATTTACTTTTTATTCTTGTTATTATAAAAGTACTCTTGGTTCATGGGGAACACTTTAGATCTAATTAGTTACAAGGAAATCTCCCATGAATATACTGCTATAGCATGAATATCTGAATTTCATGGTGTTAAATACACTCAATAAAAGTTTAGTGTTCCTTTTTCAAAATGCACATTGTTGGCACTTAATATACAAAGATGTTTATATTTTATACAAAGTATCTCCTAATCATAGGTACATAAATTGATTAGTGCTTTCATCTTCTGTTCCCTCGAGATAAATTGTTGTGTTTCATAGTAAACAAAGTAACTATTTCCCACAGTATAGGAATTATCATTTCTGTGCTCACCATCAGTCCAATTCTGAGATTTCAATCTGAGCCAATTATTACCGTATCATGTTAAGATTCCAACAAATCTCAAATCAAAAGCCAAGAAGTACCAGAAATACCTCAGCAAATATTTATTCACTCACACTCTCTGAGAGAAAAGTCAAGATTTTTTTTAAGAATAACTCAGATTCAGGCGCTTGCAATAAAACAGACTCCACAGATGTAGCAATATTTTCCTTCTCTAGAGCCCCTGTTTTTTAACCAGTAAAATATTGCTTTTATATAACTCCCTGTCCATATTGTTACTTTTTAAAAATGTAACACACTGTAAAGACTTATTCCAAAAGAAAAATAAATATAAAGGAAAATACTACACTGTGATTGGTATCACAAGAGGGGATTTCAGTACAGCAACGAGCTTCCATCCAGACACCGACATTCCATTAAATGAAATTATATTGACAAATATTCTTAGAGGGTAGATTTGATTTGACTTGCTGCTCGTTAACTAAACCCTTGTCTCACTTTGAAATTTCAAAAACTCTTATTTGAAAGCAAATGTTTCATTGCCTGACTGCTCATGGGGTCGCCTCTCCTTACCTGTGCTCAAATGCCCCGAATATTCCTCTCAAGACGCCAAGCACCATGCCTTCTTGTTGGTCTGCCCATCCCCTCCTTAAAGAGGATAAAGACCAAGACTGACAGCTCTGTGTCCTGGAAGCTGGCCCAATACTGATATGCTTATTTAATAGATGGATGGGCAGTCCGTAGTTTATAGAAGGATGAACTGCTAAGAGAAAGACATTGACAAGTCCTCAGGAAAAGGAAAGGGACTGATTTGTTCAAACATCAGTAGATCCAAAAAGGAAGAGAGAGATTCTGTTTGTATGGGCCTAATTAGTGCCTAAAGAAAGTGTGTGGAATCACCACGCTTGGGGTATTTAAATGTAGGCTTGACCGTCATGAACCAAAGAAATGAGACCTCTTCAAGTTCTCTGATACTCATATCAATTCAGGAGCTGCCTTGGCCACCTCACTCAGGAGCACAAACAAGCCGAGATGGGGCCAATAGGAAGAGAAGGCAAAGGGAAGGGAGGAGGTTTCTTCAGTCCATCAGAACCCTCTAAAATCTGTCCACGCAGGATTCGCTAAAGGACCAGAGGAAGAAAGAAAATAATCCTAACTTTTTATAATGTTTGGTAAATCGAGTAACATAGACCTTCCAATGGAACCCAGAAAAATTCAACAGTTGACTCCAAACTAAAATCATAGAATTTTAAAATTGAAAGGGGCCATGGAGAATACACGACCCAATGTCTTCACCATGTTTGATGAAAAATCTGAAGCTCAGAGAATGATGTACATGACCTAACCATAGACAGAACCTGGGTCTCTATCACACCAGCATGACCATGTACATTTCCTGACACACACCTCACTCAGAGCCATCTGTGACTCAAGGAACCCTAGAACAGATGACAGAACTTTAATTAAGTACTCTGGAGTTAAGTACCTCTAGAAGAGCACCACCCAACAAAAATGGAATGCAAGCCGTGAATGAGAGCCACATATGTCATTTTAAATTTTCTAGCAGCCACGTTAAAACAGTAAAAAGAAACAGGTACAATTGATTTTAATATTTTACTTAACCCAATATGTTCAAAACATTATAATTTCACCATGTAATCAATATTAAAAATTATTGAGATATTTTACTTTCCTACTACATCTTTAAAATCCAGGATGCGTTTTACATTGACAGCACATCTCAATTAGGACTACCACATTTCAAGGGCTCAAAAGCCACATGTGACGGTGGCTTCCCTGTTGGAAAGCGCAGGTCTAGAATCTGAAAGCACAGACAAAAGAACTGCAAGCACTCGAGTGCTAGAAGTTTTCTCTACAAGTGGAGGAAAGACAAAGATGCCTAGAAAAATCTTTGTTGGCTAATATGGAATTTGTCTCTTTCTTGGACTCTCTGACTTGCTTTCATGTGACACAATCAGCGACATTTAAAAGACATGAACAATCAATTGAAGGAGGTTTTCATCATTCTCCTCTCTACACAGAGCCGGGTTTCAGTTTTATGCATCTTGGAGTTGCTCTCTTTCCTGCCACTTCCAGTTTTCCAAAATGCTTCCCTTTCTTCAAGGCTCATGTTGAATCCACCACTACCACCACCACCACTCCAGGAAGCTACTGGTGGTCCCACTGCATCCTGTTATGGCTGTGACTCTCCTGATTGCCCATGGTGTCGTGTCCCTACCTCTCTGAGGACGCTTTCTCTTCTGTGCATGCCTTGCACAGTCCTCTAACTTATAAACTTTCAGGTTAAGAATGTCCACAGTGGCAAACAAAGCTATTCATCAGAACAAAAAAGTTGTAACTCTTCCTGCCACCAAAAGGCAGCATGAAAGTAGCTAGTACAGCATAACTTTTGGCTTTTCAAACAAATGAACTTCCAGTAGTCTTTTAGAACCTCACCTGTTTGTAAGGAGAACAGCATCTGTGGATTTCAGCAGCTTGTCCTGCCTCTCCTGTGGTCTTTTGGAATCCCCTGCTGAGCCTCGCCTGGCATGGGCCGGGTGTGAGGGGGGCTCTCCTTCACTCCAGGAGGCAGAGCGTGTGACAGAAAGGGACTTTGGAGGTAGGAAGATCTGGTTTCAAACCCTCGCTCTGCCACTGACTGCTTGTGTAATGTTGAGAAAATGAGTTCCTTAATTCTCTGAGCCTCGATTTCCTCCTCTGTGATATGCAGATAACAACTTCTACTACTTAGTATGATTATGTGGATTAAATCAGATACTGGAAGTAAAATGCTTAGCCCAGTCCAAGGTAAGCACTCTGTAATTAATAGGCTATGTTTATTGAGCAATTACTATACACCATATGGGCTAAGCGTTTTTGGGGGGGTTTTTTTTCTTCTTTATCTCCCCAAACCCGCCCTGTACACAGTTGTATATTTTAGTTGCACGTCCTTCTAGTTGTGGGATGTGGGACGCCGCCTCAACGTGGCCCAATGAGCGGTGCCATGTCCGTGCCCAGGATCCAAACCCTGGGCCGCCTCGGCAGAGTGCGCAAACTTAAGCACTCGGCCACGGAGCCGGCCGCTAAGTGTTTTAAATATTATCCCATTCAATCCTCACAGCAGTGGTATGAGGAAAGCACATTTATCATCTCATTTATAAACATGGAATGTGAGGCTTAGGAGAGGTTCTCTCGCTCAAGTTCACATAGCCAGAGGGTGAGGAAGCCAGGACTCAAACCCCAGGTCATCTGCCTGACTCTAAAGCCTGTGCTCCTGATCATGGCCATATGTGGCCTGAAGGGATGTCAGCCTGTCCCAATCATTTCTGTTTCCCGGCTGGTCTGACAAACCTGAGCACAGCCAATTAACAGGCAGTTCTTCAACGTGTCCCTTCCTAGTCCCCTTAGCCACACTGAGTCTTCCAAGACAAGACACTCTCTCTTTTCCCATGGACCCTGAAACTATTCTAATATAGAACAACAAACAGATAGACTTCCAAATGCTTTAAAACTCTGATCTTTCCACAGAACTTTCTTTACCGTCTAAACGAGAGTATCGTTAGATAAACTCCTAAGAGTAACAACCAGGAAAAAGAATACGGAACATGGATCTAGAAAGACCCTAGAGAGCAGCCAGCCCTACTGCTTCATCATACACATGTGGACACTGAGGCCAAGAGGCGCTGAGTCACTGCCCAAGGTCACACAGCTGGTCAGCAGCAGCGTCCACCCCAGGCCCCATATCACCTCCCACGTAACTGACTTCCATTTACAATCCAATTTAAAACTCAAAGTTCAGACTGTTAAAGGATTTGCAGCCTGTTTTTCCTTTTTCCCCATAGTTGGGAGTCTGTGACCTGTCACAGCTGCTATGCAAGGGAGGAATACATTTAGAGCAGAAAATGCACTCTTAGCGTCGAAGAGGGGAAGATGCCAAGGATCACCAAACCTCAACTCATGAAAGTCGTCATTCCATGCCGATGGTTTAGAAAGAGTCCAAGGTGTCTGGAATAACAAAAACTCTGAGATCGTAGAGGCTGGATCTTCTCAGAGGAGGACCATGTCTCTGGAACCGTCTCCTCCCTGAACAGCCCACAAGGCCAACCCGACCAGCCTCTGCAGGTGGGTAAGCCAGTGCTTTTCCTAAAGCACATGTGCATCTACCTGCAGTGGTTTATACACTTTTTAAATATTTACTAAATTTGTTCCCTCGTATTTGTAATACGCCCAGAGGCAAAGGGACACGTGGGAATGCTTTTATGAACTGCAAAATAAGAATTTTTGAACATTCATAGATATATGTCATGCCATTCTTGAGACAAGATGACTCATACTCGCTACCTACCTCTTCTATACAGACCTTTAAAGAATCAGAATAGCGTGAGAAATCTGAACAATTCCAGCTTATATGGTGCCCATGGTGCTAGTGAAATGAGCAGGGATTATAAACTAGAACCTTTGGTGGCGACTAATCCTTCAGGGGACCAGATCCTGGGTAACAGAAAGCAGAGCCAAACCCTTAAATATGCGATGAAGAACAAGCGACCTTAAAGACCACCCAGTACAAATATGGCGAATAGATGCAACCGATGTATCAACCAGCACTGGCTCTCTAGGGGTGCCACATTGAAAAGATTCTGAGGTCACAGCCAAATTTAGTGAGAGAGATCATCTTGATTGATTAGCTATGTCTGTCAAGGGTGCTGGGTTAGGGAGGTGGGGATGGGTGATAAATACATGAATGAATGAATCAACAAAAGGGAAGGAAAGAGAGAGGAAGGGAATTCCGGTGGAAATTGACTATTGAAAATGATTGTGGGATTCATATGTTTGGAAGACATCTGGAATAACAGCAAAGCCATAAAAATATAAATTAAATTGCCAAGAAGAGAAGAGAAAGGAATAAAAACAAAGCCAAAACCTTGAAGAACACCATATTTAGGAAGCAGGAGAAAGAAGTTTTGGGGAGGAAGGGTAGTGACTGACAAAAGGAAGAAAATTTAGTGTCACAGAGGTCAAATAAAGAAAACACTTTAAGTTAAATGCCACAGAAAAATCAAAGGCATGAGGGCCAAGAAAAGATATCTCATTTGGCGGCTAGAAAGCAGCTTTAGTAGGGTGGCTGGGCTGGAACCAAGGAATTAATGTTGCTGAAGGGGTGGGTGAAGAGAGATCACCATGCTGAAAAATCTGTTGGCAAAAGCAGCAAGAAAAGTTGAATAAGAGCTCAAAAAATTACCTAGGGAGTACACAAGAATTGTAAACTATGTGTTCACCATCCTGGGGTAGTGGGTAAAACAAGTGACCTCAGATCATCTTTGTAAGTAAAAGAGACTAGCAGATACGGATTCCTCAATGAGCAAAGATGATTAATGCAGCCAGAGCCTGGACTGCAAAGGAGATATGACTAAGGAGGGAAGGCGGATAGGGTTAAAGAGACAATTTGAGAGGAGTGATGGGAGTCTGAGCAACATCAGTCTGATGGCCTTGACCCAGGGCATAAGAGCATCTACAGAGAGAAAGCAGATGAGGTGGGAATGGCAGCTGGAAGAGAGGTTCAAGGTATGCACAGGGCACTCTGGGGAGTGTGTTGAAGGGGCAACTAGAAAAGAGTGCAGACTTGCTTCCAGGAATGGTGATGCTGAAAAGAGGGCCCAAACAGGCCCAGCTGGCCCAACATTGGGACTTCCCGCAGCAAGGTTCAGCAGCTCTGGGGACAGATACTCTGGTGCAGCAGAATGAGAGGCTGAGGAACTTGTGGATGGCAGGTGCTAATGAGAGGATCTCTACTAGGACATGCAGCTATTGGGCTGACCAGACAGGAGAGAAGTCAGCAAAAACCAGTAGCCCTTGGAAGCTGATGGCCTGGAGAGAGCAGCAAAGAAGGTGTTCGGGGCTACCAGAAAGCAGCTCATGGGTTCCACCAGTCTCTTCCTTCTTGGCAGTCAAAAGAAAGAAGAGTTCCTACTGTGAAAAAAAATATTTATATTAATTAGAGAAGATGAAGATTAATTAGATCTTCAAGAAGGTGCAGTTGTTCGGAGCATCCCTAGGAGATACAGAGCAAGGATTTTGGTGATGGCCCCACTGAGTCTCGGAGAGAGACACAGAAATGAACATGCTAATCATCAAGGCACCTTCTCTTTCCAGCTCTTAGAGTCAATCCTGTGGGGGAAGGCAGGTGCCACCCTGGGCTGTTCTGACTTTGCTTGTCTTCTTCCCTCCACCCCCAGACTCTGGCAACACTCTGCTTGGAACCCTACTCCTACCCATCCCCCTTCTTTCAGGTTTCAACTCAAAAATCCCTCCTGCAAGGAGGCCTTCTCGGACCCCTAGATCAGGTCATGTTCACTCTGCTCTTCCTCCCATTCACATACCACACACTTGTAGCCCCCTGCTCAGTTTGACTTCCTGGCTGGCACGTACGTCTTGGGTACCATTGCCTCGGTCCATGGCACATGATGGGCACTCAAGACATGATTGCTGAAAGCATGCAAGAAGAACTGGGGCAAGTATCATCCATGGGTAAGTTCTGTTTACTGTGGTCTGACCCAGCAGCACACTTGTAAATTGTTTAAAAAGAAAATCCAACAGCTAGACTCATATTTGTTTACCCTTGTTGTGTGGCACTTCCTATGTAAACAAAGCCTAGAAACTAGTTTTAAAAAACAAACCCTTGAACTTCATCAATTCTCAAATCATACATATACATAATTTCAGCTTGATCACAAATCTAAATGTAAAAGCTAGAATTATAAAGTTTTTAGAGGAAAACACAGGAGAATATCTTTATAACTTAGAGAAAGGCAAAGATTTCTTATACAGGTCACAGAAAATAATAACCATAAAAGAAGTAATTAGTAAGCCAGACATCATCAAAGTCAAGAGCTTCTGCTCAAAGATATTATTAAAAAAATAAATAAGCAAGCTTCACATGTAGAGACAATATTTGTAAAACAGACATCTAGCAAGGGACTGGTATCCAGGATATATAAAGATCATCTATAACTCAATAATAAAAAGACCCAAAAAACCAGGCAAAAGATTTGAAGAGACACATCACAAAAAGATATACAAGTAAACAATAAACATACACAAAAGTGCTTAACATCATGAATCATCAGCAAAATACAAGTTTAAAACACCATGAGATACCACTACACACACACCAGAATAGCTAAAATTAAAATGCCTGACAAAACCCACTATTGGAAAAGTGGCAGCAATGGCATCATCATACATTGTTGGTAGGAATGTAAAATGGTCCAAACCAATTTGACAAGAGGTATGGCAGATTCTACATGCTGACCTACCTTCTAGCCCAGCAGTTCTGTTCCTAGCTTATTCATATGACCAAAAACTAGACACAGCCCAGGCATCCATCAATGTGAGACCAGACAAACTGTGGCATAATTGCTCAATGGAATCCTACTCCTCAGTAAAAAGAAACAAACTACTTGCAACCACACAACGGCATGGATGAGTCTCAAGAATGTTTTACTGAGTTAAAAAAAAAAATCAATCAAAAGAGTACATACTTTATGGTTCCATTTATGTGGAATTCTAGATGAGGAGAAACTAATCTTTAGTGGGGAAAAAAAAATCAGATCAGTGGTTACCCCTGGGAGCTAGAGAAGGGACAGATCTGGAAGGGCTGTGCAGGAACTTTCTGGGGCACCGGGATGACTCTGGATCTTGATAGGGATGTGGGTTATGCAGGCACGTGAATTTGTCAAAACTCAGCATACCCACCTCAAGATTTGTGCATTTTATTGCAAATTTACCTCAAAAGAAGAAAAAGGAAACCAATATTAAACTGTCCTTCACAATATGAATGCTAAACTATTTAGGGGAGAATCTTACTGATCTCTGATTTACTTTGAAATACATAAAAAAGATGGATAGATGGATGGATAATGGGGTGAATAGATGGAGAGACCTGTCGATCTTAATGATGGAATCTAGGCGGCAGATATACAGTCATTCACTTTAAAATTCTTCCAACTTTGTTGTATGCTTGAAATTTTTCATAATAAAATGTTGAGGAGGAAAAAGAACCCCAAAAACGTCTCTAAAAATCCCCGGATTTTAGATATGGCCATGGCATTGTGGTTATGTAAGAAAATGTCCATACTTTCAGAGAAGCATAATGAAGTATGACAAGACGTCTGGAATTGACGGATGAACCAAATGTGGCAAAACTCGGTAATTACTGATGCTGGGAGATGTGGACAGCGGGGTTTCATCACTCTATTTTCTCCTTTTTGCAGATTTAAAATTTTTTAATTAAAGAAATATTAAAACAAATCCCCAAGAGGTAGGGCCTACATGAATCAAGCGTGTATCTGCTTAAGCAAGAGTTCCCTCCAGGCTAATACGGCTCTAGTCCAACCACCTGGGACAAAACAGGATCTTGATTTAAGCTGATGATAAGTGCAGAGCCAACAACCAAAGGAAGCTTCCCTTCTCACACTCTGAAGTTGGTGTCAGCTGCGCTGGGCTTGTTCCCATATGGCCTTTCAGGGTCCTCCAGCCAAAAAGCAGCAAGCTCACATACTTAACTGGAGTTTCACTCTCTTCTCAAGAAATCTAGTAAGTACCCGGTGAATTTCAGATGAAACCCGACAGCTGTGCTAAACAAATCTTCCCAAGGCTCTCTTCCAGGCTGTTGCAAAAAAACAATGAAAGCCTCTTTAATCCTATCTTAAAACAATAACCGTCCTTGACCCACCACCTCACCCCTACCCAAGATTGTGCTGCTTACGTAACACTGATTATCTTATCACAGCATTTATCCTACAATATAAAAAAAAATGCTTGCTTATTTGCTGCCCAGACTAGGATCCTGGGGGGGGTGGGGGGGGACAGGAATCTTTTCACTATTATATAACCAGCTAAGCATAATGCCTGGAACACCTACTCACTTCCGAAAATATTTTTGGATAGTTTAATGAACAATTTGTAAAGCACATACAATTTACAGAGCTTCCCCATATGGTCTTATTCTTCCTGCAACCATAGAGCCATACAGGGCAGAAATCATCAGCCCCCACCATATCCCAGATGAGGAAGCAAGGCCAGGGCTTCCAGACTTGTTCAATCTCACAGAACAATTAGTAGGAAAACCAGGATAAGTGCCCATTTTGCTGACTCCTCAAGAGATGCTCTTTTCATTCTGTCAAATGCCTTTCTGAGGCAAATTCAAGCTGATCACTCAGAATGTAAGACACTTCTCTTCCCACAATCACAGAGCTTGGAGTTGAGGGTTGCGTGGCCTCTGACTTACTACATTTAAGAGTGAATGGGACCCAGTGAGCGTGGATCCTACTTGGAAAGCAGGGAGAGTAAACAGTTGGATAAACGCCACCACCCATAAAACCCCAGATGTTCGGCTTGATGTTTCAACATGTTTAAATGTCTCATATAATTAATTAAGGTAGAAAGACAACAGTTATGCTGTTAATTTCCACCAGCCAGCTGACATCAACCACTCAACACTGTCAAACTTAAAAAAAACAGCATTATTTTACCAGCAAAACGAGCTTACTCAGGGATAGCAGAGAACTGCAATTCAGGACAAGCAAGCTATGGCAAAACCACAGGCTAGTCCAGTAAACAAAGGAGAAGATTACTTTATAGAGAAAAAAGAGGAAGTTGGGAGGGATTGTTGTGAACAAAAGTCCACTGGATGAAAACGAGAGTTCCGGGTGGTGAAGGTAACTCATGGCCGAGTTGCCATTCTTCATTGGCTGGGCGAGAGAAAATCTTCTTTCCTCTGCTAGGGTAGTAAAGTTGTAGGCAACTACCAGCCCAGAATTGTCAAGTAAGCCGCCACGGATGGTGTGTTTGTGAGCTCTCCCCACTTCAGGGCTTCTGACTCCATTTTAAATGAGATTTCCCTTTATTAATTTTCACAACATGTATTCGTTTCATAATTTCTCCCCTCACACATGCCCCTTTCCTCATTTTGCATCAATAACAATGAAGGGCCATGTTTTTGCCACCCCTTTCTTGGGGATGATTAGGGACTGGCTAGGATGACTCTGAGCTGTCATCTTTGAGATCAGATTACCCCAAGCAGTAGTTCATAAAAGGTCCTCCTCCTCTCTCAGCTCCAAGTTTCAGGGAAGAGCTAGAAGTTCAGGATGAGTCTGTAAATAAAATACTGGTCATCAGCTGCCACTCCCCACCCAAACCTATCTACGTGCACATCCGCCACAGCCCTAAATTTCTGCTTTGAGTTTTGGCAGGTGAACAGGCGACAACTTGGTGGGGCCAAAGACCCAAAAAGCAGCACTTCAGTCACAGCTGCACTCCATCTCTTTCAGAAAACCATCCCAACATCCTGACATCCCATCGCTGGGGTACAATCATGCTTCTTGTATCCTTTGCAGAGTTACTGAAAGGCTGGGAAGCCAGCAAGTGCCTTGTGAATTATCAGGCACTTCACAGTGTTTCTACATGTTCCATTGCCTTGAGCCCCAAAACTTGGTGCTGAAGTATCTTAGCCTCCATAGTGGATTTTCAATGCCTAGGTCTCTCTTGGCCTAAATTTCTGGGGGCTCTTCCTTCTCTGCACAGACACCTGTCTCATGCTGTGGGTAATGGAGAAGACCTGGCTCCCAGCAGCTCTCCCCTGGCCCAGTCTGATCTGCCCCAGCCCTCGTACCCAATACCATCTCCCACCAGACGAGCCACAGAAAGGGGCACTTGAGTCCCTCATAGCCCCAAGGGATGGAGCAAGACAGAAAGCTCTGAATCTAGTAGCCAATGCCTAATTCAAACAGGAAGGATTTTCTCCACCGTTCATTGGTAAGCCACCAGCTTTACCATCAAAAACTGAATACTCCCCATGCCCCACTGCTTCTTGCTTCAATTCTTGAAACCTTCGGAATTTTAACTGATAGCAGAATTTCAACAACTGTTATATCGTCCAGCAAAACAGATTTACCAATGCTAATCTACACTTTTTTTTCCTCTGCCTCTAAAGAGCTTTACTAAATTTGAGCCAAATCTCCTATAATGTCATTAAAGTGAAAGAAAATAATTTAAACAATGAGTGGAATGATTTTAGAAAAATAGCCTTATTGCACTAAATTTATTCCTTCGAGTACCATAAATATTTTTAAACAAGCATTTGATTCCTAGGGACTGAAGTCACCGTTACAAGACACCCTCTCTCCTCCTCCCCCCAAAAAGCAAGAGGCTGAATTTCGAGTTTAATTATTACCACAGCTGAGCAGCTGGAATGAAATTACTTCACTCTGCTGTGTGTTCATAATTCAATATGTCAAAGTGGTCTCTGATTTCATTAATGATTTTTCTCTATTTCTCCTCTGATATTTAGTTGAAAGGGAAATTTTTTACCTCACCTCTTTCCAACTGTACTGTTTCAATATATTCTTCTCTCTGGAAATTAAAGCTGACTGATAGTAACTTTATACTGATAGTGTAAAAACCCACTCATTCAACAAAATATGATGTTACAAAATGTGAAAGGCAATTCACTCTCTTATGTCTGAACAAATATCCTGCTTTATATTGACTGCCCAATAACCAATAACAAAAGGTCCAGGTTTTGCTTTGTTACTTGACAAACACACAAAAATTTCTGGCAAAAAGAACCAAGTTACAAAAATTGTACTTTTTTCTTTTCTTTGGTTTATATGCTTTAGCTAAAATCAGAACTTGTTAAACCCCTTGGGCTTCTGGAAGAATGCAGAGGATTTAAAGAGCATTTCTTACTGGACCTCCCAGATGCTGGCAAATTTCTAGGGAATCAAGAGGTGTTAAGAGAGAAGAGGCAGATACACACACACGATGGGTGTTAATTCCGCTCTTGATTTCTGGTAGAAGATAGGCCTTCTTGACAAAAAAAGTGAGATTCATAAAAATAAAATTCTTGGCTCCCTATAATCTTTACAAAATAACCCTCTTCTGTTTCTCATCTCAAATCACCGAACAAACACCATACGTTTCCATTAACCCTGCTAAAAAGTGTTCTCCGGGGGGCTTTCGCCTTTTGTTCATAAAGGTATAAAATTTGTATCCCCATAGATCTGTACACTTTCAAAGATAACAATATGAATAGTCAATATTTATTGAGCACTGACTATGTACAGGCATAGTTAATGCTTTATCTGTATTCTCTCACTTAATCTTCACAATTACTGTTTCTTGGACCAGAAGGCATACAAAAGACACAAAACTCAAGGTTGTGGGTCACGCTGCACAAGGCTGGGGCTGCAATGGATGGTCAGAGAACGAGCTCAGCCACATAAGCACACAAGGATGTTCTTGAGGGAATGGACCTGGGGTCTCGATCTCTGAACCTCTAAGGAGCCTGAGGTACCAAGGGTAAGCCTTCCCCAGCTTCTACCAAATCCATCCTTTCCTCACCTACCTCTCTTTCTCCTCTTGGTGCCCACACTACCTTAAGCCTCGAGTCCTTCAGGATCTAAGATAGAGACCATTTCCAGCTTAGAGGATGCTCAGAGAGGCAAAGTTCATTGACAGAACACAGTGTCAGCAGCCCCTCATACTAGGAATTCCAACCCTCTGCCACCAAAGGAAAAGTGAAAACCACTTCCCACAAGCCCTCTCACTGACTAGAATCAGATCATAAAGCCACCTGCAGCTGCAGGGGGAGCTGCAAAGTCAAGGGTCTGGCTTCTTTGGTCACCACAATGGGAAACAGGAAAGAGAGATGGGGTTTGGGGAGTAGCTTGAGTCGCCACCCAACAGAATCTGTTCTCAAAATGATTCTAACAAAGTAAGACATTTTTATGTTTTGTCACTGTAGTACAAGTAGTTACCATGGTTAGTGAAAACTCTAATAGGATGACAACAGGTTTTAAGTATCTACAAAACTAATATTGTGCATGTTCATTTACAACTGCACACTATTAGAGAGGGATCGTTGATCCTAAAGCACTAGCACCTTTAGACTAGCATTCAACACAGTTGCCATAAAGTTGCACATCCCAGTAGAGATGGATAAGGATGTCACGGTATACTGTAGGCCAAATGGAATTTCAGAAAACACATAGGCAGACAGGAACTATTTACTCTGTAGTGTTGCCTTGTATTAGCTTAACACATATACACACACACACAGGAATCTCAAAAGGAGCAGCCAAAGCGCAGACTTGAACTTTGTTCTTTGCCTTGCACTTGTTCTCATCATAAAGAGTCTTCATGTGCCTGATGTCATGCTGGAAATGAAAACAAGCTCATATGTCAACCATTCAGCTCCTCTGGTTGCTTGAGCAGGCATTCCCAAATCTGGTCCCTTTCCTCTGTAGCCTTCCAAAGCTGCTTGCAAGGGTGAAAAGAGATATAAATCCCAGATAGAGAAGATGCCTTGGTCTTACTTACTCTAGCCACATTCCCCAAAAATCCTGACATAACATTCACAAATTAAACAATTCAGAATAATAGTACAAGTCTGTTTACTCATTCATGTGTTCATTTTCCCATTTATTCATTCATTCACACAGCATTTGCAAAGATCCTACTATATGCCATGTACCATGTTGGGTGTTAGGCTTAGAAAGAAAAAGCACACATTCTCTCCTAAAAAGCACACACATTACTTCTATCTCAACTTCTTGACATTGGTGCTCAGCATTCAAAAATATGTGGAGGCAAAGAGAGCCCTTATGGTGGCAGAGTGCCCAAAGAGTCAAGAAAGCAGGCAAGAAGGGGTTGGAGGTATGGAGGTGGCAGACTGAAGAGGCAGCCAGAAGAGTTAGGAAGATTTGTTACATTGAACAAATTAAATACATTACGGTTAAAATGAGCTAGGTTTCTCACTCTAAGAAGGGATTTCTTAACATGGACAAAAAGAAAGCTAGAAAGACCTCTGAGGTGCTGGATTGGAATTGGAAGTACTGGTATGAACTGACGGGTTTTCAACATATATACAGATATAGAAATACTTATCTTCTCTGCATTTCTGTATATGTGTGTATATTCACACATATTTATACGTACACACGTATGTGTAGAGATAGAAGCAATGAGCACAGTGAGCAATCAGATCTTGGTTTCTAAATATCTTCCTCCACTAAAAGGAGTCTGATCTTTCAAAGAAAAGTTGATTTCAGGGTTGGGGCAGGGAAAATATAAGATGATCTTGGAACATCTTATTCAGAAAGTAAGGTAATGCTTAATAAATGATGGACATATGTCAAGAGGACATAAGAGCTGGCTTGAAGGAGCTCAAATTGGAAAGAGTTTGAGGATTAAAAAGTAATGCTGGTAACAGGTTAGAACCCATTGGATAAAATAGAACCATGAGTCCATAATGAAATAAATAAATACATATATAAATGGAGGAAAAGGGAATGCTCTTTCCTACAGTAGAAAGCCATGTAATAAATGTAGAAGAGTGAAATAAATATACAAGAAATGGGGAAAATAGATTATCACTATTTGGCAACCATGGTGGTGGTGTTGGATGCAAGTAGGAGTGAACCATGGATACTAAGGGTGATGGGTGATATTTTGATGAGGAGCAGGATATTGGTATAATACCAGAGTATTTCCCCATAGTAATGAAATACATAGGGAAGATGGTGACTTTACAGTGGAAACACCTGGCAGACCCCAGATGATCAAGGTTAACATCTCCATTGATAAGATGGGTCATCATCATGTGTCTCTTGATGTGATGCACCAAGAAGAGCTCAGTATCATTTCTGTGGTTCCCCCCAGCAGTGCATGGCCTGAGTCTGATCATGAGGAAATATTGGATAGACTCAGATGGAAGGTCATCCTACAGAATGAAAGGCCTGTCAAGGGCATGAGACACAGGAAAAAGACTAAGGAACATTCTAGATTAAAGGATACTGATGAGATGTGGTAACTAAACGCAATATGTGTTCCTAGATAGCATCCTGCACCAGAAAAGAAAGATACTGTTGAAACACTTGGAGAAATATGAATGGGCTCTATGGGTTGTATGGGGAGTATTGTTATATCAACGCTGATCTCTCAACTGGGATGGTTGTATGACGATAATGCAGGAGGAGAGGTCCTTGTTTGGGGCCATATTAGGGGTTATAAGTCATCATGTCAGAAAAATATGTGTGGTATATGTGTTTACATGCGCGTGTAGAGAAAGAGAGGGTAAAAAAATGAGGTAAAATATTAACAATTGGCAATATGGGAGAGGTGAAGGGCATACAGAATTCTTTGTACCATTTTTACAACTTTCTTTTAGATTTGAGACCATTACTATTTTTTGTAAAAAACACACATGATAAAAGAAAGTGGGCATTGGCTCTGAAGTCACATGGACCTGAGCTTAAATTCTAACTCAGTAATGTATTTGATCTATGACCCCAAGGAAATAATTTGAGATTGAGTTACAACATTAAAAAAAAAAATTAATTCCTACTGCACCTCACAAAATTGGTCTAAAGATAAACTAGAAAACCAATAATAATAGTTACCACTTATTGAGGCCTTACTATATGCTAACATTTTAGAAATACTATTTCTAAACCACTCAACCACCTAGCATAATTATGATTCCTGACTTACAATATGAATAGCCTGAGACTCAGAGAAATGACACATCCTCACTGTCAGGAAAAGAGCAGCAAGTCAGCGTCAAAACCCCACCCTCTTTCTGCTCCACTGGGCTTCCCAGTTGGGCAGTGAGTCCCAGTGTGTTTAGGACATTGAAGGAGATCAATATTGATTTTCCCACCAAGTAATCTAGTAGGAGAGCACACACATGATTAATGGTTATAATATAATGTGTTCATAATATTATGTAATACAGAATGCAATGAGAAACCAGAGAATGAAGAAAGTGATTTTGTGGGTTCTGGCTATGGGCAAAAAGGAGAGGAGGCTTCAAAGGCAGTCATACTCAATGAGGAGTCAATGGAGAAGCAAGAGGCAAGGGATTTCAGGCAGAAGTTCCACAGATGCCAAGCCACTTTGGTGTGACAGCAGGGGTGTTGGGAAAGCAGGACATGGAGGGAGGATACCGGGAAAGGGGGTAGCATGCCGGGCAAGGAGGGAGGATGGAGGATGCCTGGCCCAGTGGGAGGATGCAGGCTGAGGAGTAGAAAATGATTCTAAACAGTAGGCAGAAACCAGATCAGGAAGCGTCTTGTGTGCCACGCTTAGAAGTTTACACCTTGTCCTCCTAGCTGGGGATGACATGGCACATCTGCTAACAATGCCTCTCCCCACACATGTCAGACATTACAAATCATAGCACTTTATTACCCTTCAGACAGCCTACACTTCACACAGCCACTACCAATCAACTGAAATTGGCACCTGAAATGGAATCATTTCAGGCCCCTTCTCCAGGCAGTGGGGAGACTTACAAGGTTTTTAACAGGTAGCTAGTGAGATTGGCTATGCGTGTAACAAAGCTCAACCGGGAGAGCCGTGTGGATTGATCCAGAAGCAGAATGCAAGCATAGTGCCCAGTGAGAAGGCCACTACGACAGTCCTGTGCTTGTATAAATGAGAAGTGCATGTCCAAAGTCAGAATTGTGTCAAACTCCCAGCTTTTGTCTAGTCATTGTCAGAAGGCACATTATGGTGAAGAGAGCATTTCAAGCGCTCATCAAACAATAAAATCTGGGGCCCAGGGCAAGCTGAAAGCTGTGCTCAGGGGACAGTGAGACCGAGGAGAAAGAACTGGAGTAGGCGTGAAGCAAGCAGACTAAGAGAGACGTGAATAAGTTCTCTAACCTGGAAAAAATTCCATGCACTCAATTGCAAACTGCTCACAGCAGCACTGTAGCACCTAGGTGCTCTGAGGCTGTTAGTCATTCTCTGCGAAATTTAGGTGCTCAGCGCAAGAATATTATTGAAAGGCAATTAGTCACAGTTTCTGCATCTTGGAAAAGACATATGATATTTAAGTACATAAGTTAGAACACACACACTTAGATATACCCATGTGTGCACACAGACATATGACCCAATTACGAAGTATTCCAACCCAGAATGTGGGCAAGAAACTGGCTTCTTGAGTTTGGGGAGCAGTTGAGTGCTGGGTGTAGTAAAAAGAGAACTGGACAGAATGGGTTTCATCTCTTCTCTAGCCTCAGTTTCTTTGAAAAATGAGAGGACTAGAAAAGATCATCTCTTCTAACATCATGATGCTGCCTCTGAACTCTCCTCTCAGAAGAAAAGAGCAGGGAGGTTTGGGAGAGAGTTCTTGCTCTGAGCACGAGAAAGTCAGGCCAAATCCTTCTGTGTGCTGATCCAGCAAGGATAGCAACTCACATCGTATTCAGGAACTTGGTATATGATGGAGAAAACTGAAAACACATTGTCAGGCCTGGGGAGCATACAACACTCTACTTTAAGATGCTGACTGTTTTTGAAATAAAACTTTAAAACATGCCATAAAAAGCAACTATTCCTCTGGGGAAGAGTGGCCTAACGTGTCTTTGATGGTAGCTATGGGAAAGACTTTCATCTACCATCTTTACGAGGCTAATTGTAACTCTCCCCCAAGCTCAGAAACCCTTTTCTGAATCTTGTGGTTGTAATCTTACACTCTGCATGATAAACCTTCGCTTTTCAACAGGCACGTTCCAAAATGTTAAAAACTTATGGCTCAGAAAGCAGCTGAATGAATGAAAGCTGATAAGAAGCCCTGTTTTTGTTAGCCCGCTTACGCGTGCGCATGTGCACACACAGCCAGCTGACCTCCGACTACACCCGGTGAAAGTCCTTTATCTTTTGGACTTCTGCTCTTCTAGTGATCAAGCTTCACTAGACAGGACAACACAAGCCCACACCAATGTGCCAGCACTTCACACAATGGCTGGCACATGGGAATCCCTCAATAGCTCAACCATTCTCATCATTGTCTTACCCTTTTCTTCATTACCACTGATGAACTATAACTCTGTTAGTATTTAGCAGTCATTGAGAGAGATTTATTCCCACCAAGGAGGTCATCTTCATGGAATATATAACCAGTGAAATGCCCCTACGAATACTGCTGTGGTTGTCTTCTTTCACAAACAGGCATGAGACTGTCCCATCAATTCGTTGTCTGTACAGATGAAAAAACCCCACCACATTGTTTCTCACAATTCTTTTATATACAAGACCTCAGCCAAAAACTGTGGGTCATCCTTTCTCCCTAGATGCTAATAGGAATGAATCTGCTATACTTTCATGGCTCCCTTTCAGCAGGCTGACTAACAATCATTATGTGTTATCATTTATCGATCACTTACCACATGCCATAGTACTAATAGCTTTCTTGCTTATTAATTTATTTCATCTTCACAACACCCCCATGAGATGCTGCTGCTGTTATTCTCACCTACATGAGGACTCTGAGGCTTAGAAAGGTTAAGTTATCCAAGATCTTTCATTCATTCAGGAAGAAAGGGGTGGAACACAAACTTGAATCAGGTTCTGAGTCCAATGTCCACATTGATGTTTGCCACTAGATTGTAATTACTAAATAAAGGGTTCTTAAGTTAGGTCCTTAAATGAACTGCAGGGGATCCATGAGCCCTTGGGAATTGTATGTAAAACGGTGTATGTATGTATACATTTTCCTTGGGGAAAGTCCAAAACTTTTACTATATTTTCAAAAGTCCAGAACTCATTGAAAAAAACAAAAGGAAAAAGAACAGACTCAGGTGGAACTCTATCATCTTTAGATTCTGTACCACCCCTCCCATCACTGTCCCCAGCACCCAAAAGCAGTGCCTAGTATACAATGGGTATTCAACTACCAGTTATCCAATTGACCCCATTCTCTTCTCTGGTCCTTTCTTACTTTTTTCCGCCATGGAGATGCAGTGAGAGAGATGAAGTTTTCAAAGCTCTGTTTTTAAGCCATGCACATGTGAGAGCTCCATCAGCACAGCTCCAGAGCCCAGCCTTCATGCTGTTGCAATACACAGCCACACACTATGAAAGAGCAAACGAGACCCCATCCTGCCTTCTCACCCCAGAAAACCAAACATCTGGTTGCTCCAGCCTGAAGAGCTCGCCTGCTGAGGGGGAGATGTCTAGCACGGCCTCGCACAGCACACCTGGCCCTTGCTGCTGGAGCTCAAGCTCCATTTTCAGGGTCAGCTGTCAAGTAATCCTCTGCTTTATAAACAATCTCACATTTGAACAAAAGCCATTGTGCAAGGTGAGCTTTTGAAATACATAAAGTTGGTTTTCAGTCTGCAGCTGCATTTACAGATGCCCCACCTTCTAACTGAACTATGTATAGTGGCTATGAAAATAACTAATCATTATTAAGCTTTTAAAATGCCTACTGTGTGCCAGGCCCTGTTCTAGATGCTTCCATCCATCATCCTGCCATCCACACAACAGCTTAGGCAAATATTACCAACATTTTATAGATGCAGAACCTGAGGTCCTAATCAGAGAGGTTAAATAATTTGCTCAAGATCCGAGATCTGACCCCATCTTGGGCCAACACCAAAACCATCACACATCCCTCTCTCTCCATGCTCTCACTTTCTCATGGAACCAAAATTACTCCCTTTTTAAAGAAAGTCTACTTAAGTTGGAAAACAGGAAAAACTTCCAGGCCTCAGCATCTTAAGTAGCTGCAAAAGAATATCATTTCACAGCATTCTACTAAAACAGGATAGAACAGAATATTTGCTTTTCGCTCTTCACAAATGAGGATAAAAAAAATTAGTATATTCCTTAAATCTAGTCTAGGTGTTTCATTAAAAGCCATTATTGAATTCTACTATTCAATTACATTCAACAAATACAGATTTCAAGGCACTCAGCTAGACAGTATGTGGAGACCAAAGAGACTCTGCTGGTCTTCACCCCTACGGATCTTCCAGTCAACTGAGCAGATCAAGACACAAATTGTTTAATGTACTACTAAAACAAGAGGGGAAGAATTTCATAGCATGCTAATGGACCTCAGAGGAAGGAAATAAGGACACACTGGTTTTCATGTGTGGAGAGAGGTAGGAAAGTATGTGATAAATTCCCACTTAATGAGGAGATAGCATGAGAGTAGAGAGTGGGAAGACATTTTCACACAAGGGATGAGTAGACTAAGATGAAGGGGGAGGTCTGAAGCAAAGAGAAGGATCTGAGCAAAGGCTCAGGGCACTTGATGGGATGGTCTATAGCTCCTTTGGGAGAGAGCGAGGCTGGGAATTGCACTGGGCAGTGCTGACTTCTCTGCTTAGTTCAGTGAGAGCAACGGGGAGCTCAGTGAAGGTTTTGGATTGGGAGAGTGACCTCATCAGCTCTATTTTCCAGAAAGATTAATCTGGTAGTTGTGTATGGACTAGAGGGAAGAGAGTCTAGAAGTGAGGAGACCAATTACAATTGTCTTGTTACGAGATGATGAAGGCCTAAGCTAGGATGTGGAAGAGAAAGAGTTACCCGGAGAGATTTCCCCAGGACTCAGTGGTAGGCTGTATGAAAGAAATGAAAGAAAGGAACTTCCCCGCCAGCCAAACGCTGGCTGACATGGGGGTTTAGAAAGGGAGTTTGCTTGAGGAAGAAAACTACTGCAGTTTTTTGAACATTCTGATTGGCTCAAGTGTTTACACTTTAGGATCAACAAATTAGAGTACTTACAAAGCTTACTTTATGGGGAGGCCTGAAAACTGAGTTATTCTAGAGTCATTTCCAATGCTCTGAGGTTGCTGAGCTCATGCATAAAGCTGTTTTCTGGCACCTTTTGGCTGAAACTCTCAGAATCCACAGTAGGAGCTGAGGCGCTGCTTAGGACGTGTGTTTAAGCATTAAAATCAGAATTACAGCGGGAGGTGGTACGTGCCTGTGGTAGGTCCTACTTGGAATCCATAGTTTGAAAGGAAGCTTCAGGAGATGAAGACGCTGAGTTTTAGCAGCTCATTAATCCTCCAGACCCACCGAAACTGGTTTGTGATGCTCACTAAACACCCAGCTCCTAAGGAAGGCCCGGCCAGAAGGGGAATCTTTTCCCAGCTTCCCCAGCCCTGAGCAGCACAGGGAGAGGGAGGGGGGTGCACTGTGCTGGGGCTCAGGGGGTCTCCCGCCCTGGACGGGCCAAGTTTGCCTTTTGGGATTTTCCAGATACACTAGTCCTCTCTTTAGTTTACTGGCAAGTCACAAACTTTTAAAATCCGTATTTTTTCTAATATGAAAAAACATTAAATTTGTGGGGAGGCGGTACCTCTATCTTTTTGATTCCAAAAACAAAACCCATTATTGAAAGGTTGGAAAGTACAGAAGGGTATAAAGGAAAAAAACGAAAAACTCATTCAGAACTCTACTACACCCCCGTCAGGGAACATTTGGATGTATTACCTTCCCGTCTTTGCCACCTGCATTTTTAACATAGTCGGGAGATTTTCACCTTTAAAATGTGGTTATCCTGGTAGAACTTTATCTATCGACTCACGGACTTGTGAAACTCAAATCTGACCAGCCGCTGGCCTAACACCTGACAGCAGAGCAGGTGCAAAGCATTAAACCCACTTCAAAGTCTTTCCTAAGAACCTCTGGAAATGGATATGATGACATCGACAAGAAATCACTTTAACAGAAATGCTTCTCTTTTGTGCTTCTAAGCTATTTCTTCGTGATTGTGACAATTAGATAGCTTGCTAATGGAAAGAAGGAAAAGAGAGAAGAAAAGACAACCCCCACTCACCCCCATTCTCAGTCATAAAATACCCTGTATGATTTTCATAACACCACTTTCACATCTACATTATTTGATTTTATTTCTACAACCTCCTTGGGAGGCAAGCAAGGCTGGTTCATGCTAATTTCCAAAGAAGTCTGGAAACTGAGGCAAATAGACAACAAGTGACTCATGTAAGGTCACACCGGTGGTTGTTGGCAAAGCCAGAACTAGAACTCAGGTGTCCTGCTCCCTCTACCATTTCCAGAGGGGCCCCTGTGCAGATCCTCTGAAGAAGGAACAGACTAAAGCTCCTCACACACAGCCCAGAGCTCTCTCTGAGCCAGAATGATACTAGCAATTTCTGTTATTTGACTAGTCTGGTGTACAAAAACAAAAATCCACTCTCCTTTTCTGTGCCTCCATGTATTTCTGAAACGTCTTGTCAGAACGAATATTCACCAATGGGAGAGACGACTCTGGAGCTCCTGGTACATATCAGCAGCTCTACTCAAATGGTCTCACAGGGGTCTCTTCACAGCAACCCACCAGGAGCATGGGCCCTATGGTGTAAGTATAAAAAAAAAGAAAACAGAGGGACTCAGCCACTTGCCCAGTGTCCTACAGTAAGTGCCAGAACCAGGATTCTAATTCAGCCCTGCCCAACTCTGAAACCCTTTTCCCCTACATTTTGCTGCACTCTTGGAGTTTAGAGGCACTTGGCTCCTGAAGGCTGAGTGAGGTGGACCCTGCTACCAGGAGAGGAGGAGACCCCATCCCAGCATAGACGCCCTGCTCAGAACTCACCAGGGGACAGACCCTTGACTCCCCCTCTCATGCATCACCCTGTGGCCTCACTGTGGCAGGCAGGGCTGCCTTCTGAAGACTAAAGACCCTCACTCCCCAGGTCAGCCTGCAGGGTGGGGACACAGAGACCTTTCCACTCAGCTCAGCCCCAACAGGCCACAGGCCACAATACGAGGATGCCCAAGCAATGACAGCACGGTTGCCCCCAAATCTGGAGAAAATGCAAACCCTGTAACTCGAGACACCAAGACAAGAAAACAGCAGAGCCAGCGCTGGTGGGGTAGTGGTTAGAGTTGGCGCCTCTCACTGCTTCAGCGGCCCGGATTCATTTCCTGATCACAGAACCACACCACCTGTCTGTCAGTTGTCGTGCTGTAGCTCACATGGAAGAACTAGAAGGACCTACCACTACGATGTACAACCATGCACTGGGGCATTGAGGAGGCAAAAAAAACAAAAAGAGAAAGATTAGCAACAGATGTTAGCTCAGGGTGAATCTTTCGCCACAAAAAAAAGAAAATAGCTCACTACAAAATGGAGCTTGATAGATTGAGCTGTCACATGTCTTGGAATTCCGTAGCAACTTTTACTGGGTAATAAAAACCCCCTTCCCCAGAGAAGACACCCAACACAGCCTGAATCTGGAGCCCCGACAGGAGCTCCAACATATCAGGATAGGCAACCGGTCTCCTGGGAAAGCCTCTGCAAAGTGCATTGAAGGACATGAGATGGGAGGCCCAAGGGCAGGAGCCCCTGCACCATCCGGAGACCCTGGCTGACTTCTGGAAGAGTCGCCATGACATTGGCAGTGACCCTGAGCAGAGCCTTCCCTCAGGTGACTTTGTACATAACATCAACACCGGAGAGAAAGCAACAGCACAGAGGTAGACCAGGCGATCCACCTGATTCTTCACTGTGATATCTGTACATTTTCACCAAAGCCATTCCATTCTCCTACATTAACTTGCCGGATTTAGAGATGTCTGCCTCTTAAAAGAGCTGCTTTTGAAGAGGCACTGATTCCTTGGCAATCTTTTCTTAATTCATCCATTGAACTTCTATACACCAAGTCTGCAATAGTTTACAGAGATACAAATGAAAAGCTATGATCCTCAACCTCAAGGAGCTCAATGTCAAGACCAAGAAGTATTTGTGCTACTTGGAAACTGCTTTGATGGCTGTATTTACATAAAGCTCAACAGGAGCACAGAATGCTGAGCACCAAAATCAGCAGAGGAAATCAGAGAGGGCTTCAAAGATGAGGTGGCATCTGGGCTAAGGAGAGTTAGCCAGATGGACCATTCACAGGGAAGACATCCAAGGAAGAAAGAAAAACAAGAGCAAAGGTACAGATGTGTAAGAGAGCAAGGCGTATTTCCAAAATTACAGTCGCATTCCTAGAGCATAAGATGACAGGTGACAAGTGTTGGGAGATTAGGGTGGACAAGGTGGTGGAGGCCAGACCTTGAAGGGCCTTCAATAACATGCAAAAGAGTTTTCATTTTACGCTGTAGGAGACAGGGAACCCCAAATGAGCTCTGAGCAGGGAAGAGAAGAAAAGGCCAAGTATCTTTTTTCTTTTTTTTGGAGGAGGAAGATTGTCCCTGAGCTAACATCTGTACCAATCTTCCTTTATTTTGTATGTGGGATGCTGCCATAGCATGGTTTGATGAGCAGTATGTAGGTCCATGCCCGGGACCCAAGTCCGTGAACCCCAGGCCAATGAAGCAGAGAGCATGAACTTAACCACTGCACCATCAGGCCAGCCCCAAAAAAGCCAAGTATCTTTAAAAGGTCACTCTGGCCACAGTGTGAAGGGGGTATTGGAGAGAGCAGGGAGGCCTATTAGGAAGCTATTGCATCAGTCCCACAAGATTCATGGGATCCCGAAGCAGGCGGGGTATCAGGAGTGGAGAGCAGGGAGTGACACAAGGGAAATGTCAGGAAGCAGACCTGTCAGGATTCGGAACACTGGGACCCTCTTCCGTGTTCACGGCTCTCAATGAACCAAGGCAGCCTCCCTTTAGTGAGTATTTTCAATGGAAACCCAGACGTTGGAAATTTAATTACAATATGGCGACTGGAGCCGGATTGCACAGAGAGGCGAGATACATCTTGTTATTTTGTCAGCTAAACAGAGCAGCAACCGGCTTGGGTCGCGGGGCTCCCCGACTGCACCTCGCGGCACAGCCGACAGAGGAAGGACAGGACCCTGCAGCTCAAAATGGAACCCCGGGGTCTCCTGGGAGGAGAGGAGGTGAGCGTATGCGCAACACCACTCTGTCTCTGTCTCCCCTGCCCTCTCTGTTCCGGCAGCTGCATTCCAAAGACTAATGAGAACAAGGTGCAACGTGGTTTAACAATTTTGATACATTCCTTAGCAAAACATAATTTCTTTAAAAGCACAGAGACTGCATTACAGTGACTCCATCAGGCAAGACACATGTCAGGGGAAAAGCATGAGAAAATCTGGCAGGTATGTATAACGTGTCAATAAATTAAACGAAGTTTATTTTCACAAAACCAAATGGTCAGACTCACTCGTGGTTTCCTACTGAGGGCTAAGAATTACTCCCTGGAGAGAGTAATCAAAGAGCAATTAGAGCAGCCTGGGATTTTTTTCAACATACTATCCTTTCTTCACACATGACTGCTCCTGCATTTTCTGCAAGGGTCCTTAACTCAAAGAACTAGTAATGGGCTTTTCAAGGTTTGGGTCCTTCTGTGATAACGTGCAGTCATAAAACAGGTTTTTTTTGAAAAAAGCAATTAGTTTACAGTTAAGACTAAATGTCCTTCACAATGTATCCATTCACTTGTTCATTTCACAAATAATAGCATTGCCTGTTGGGTTGGTCTATTTCAAATGCTGGCAAACAGAAAATCTATTTTCCTAATAAAGGCAATAATCTTTAGCCTCTGGCCAGGAATTTATCACTCTAAGGATATTCCATTAAGGTCCTCTTTGAGCAAAAGGTTTTTGAATAAAAAGGAACTATTGTACCAGGTTGATTCTATATTTTCAAAATGTAGCAAATGGTCAAAGAACAGAGAAACCAACAAGGGAGGAAGGTAAATATAGTTTTAAAACAAATCAGATTAAAGATGAATGATAGATGCCTCAGAAAATGGCACAGAAACTTGACCTTAAGAAAATGACACTTTTTTCCTGTGGCCTAAGAGAACTGAAATCATCTTCTCCAAAAAAGAATATTCCACCATGTTTACAAAGATTGGAAAGGTTTTCACCTGAGAATATCTGTGGGATTTCAGATAGATTTGATAGTAGGGAGCAAGGGGAACAATGCTGCCACATTCAGTTGTGCAGGTTGTGTACTGCACAAGGGTGACAGGATGACACATCTAAGAGGGCACTGTTGACTTCAAAAACATTGTCAATTTGTGTCTTTACTTTGACAATTTTTCAGGAGACACTAGTGAAGAGTATTGTTCTAATAAACTCAGCATGACAATTTTCTGACAGATGGAAGTAAAATGCATTGAAGAAGGGGGGCCTGTTTCTAATTTGCACAAAGGCTTCCTATGGGCCAACAGTGGCCTGACAGAGAAGTTATGATCACTGGGTCAAACACAATTTGAGTGATTCTTTGGAATGAATTGCTGCTTTGAGTCAATTCTACAACCGAATGCCTTGCACACAAGCATTCCATAAATAAACAAAAAGCCACCAGGGTGACTGTCACGTGTGACCAGCTCAGGTGATTGATCGGCATGTTAGTGGAGACAGTGTCATGACTCCATTGCTGTAGAAGTCGATAATCTCAGCCCAGAGAAGAACAGGTGACCTTGAGACCACACGGCACACCCCTGAACTCGGGGGTGGCCACACGTTTTCTCCCCTTCCTCCTCATACCTGGAGGAAAGGAATTCCAAGATGGCAGAGCTGCAGGATCCTTTCGTCATCGCACAAGGAGCCTCTGACTTTGCATGACTGCTAAACCTTTGTCATAACTAATGGGATTTCAGGGTTTGTTGCTACAGCATTGACTAGTATTACTCGACTGATACACTAAGGCAAAGACACGTGACCCCCATCCCCTTTCCACGTGCTCTCCTCAGCCCGCCGTGACCATCTATATTCAGTAATGCTATCGAGGGGAGCGGGTGAAGGAAGAGCAGAAACTCGAGTCTCTTCCTCTCTGAACTCTCACAGCTGAATCTTCTGTAAGGACTCCACACTTCCCGACGCTGTGACAGTTCCCCTTGAGAGTGACCCCAAATTTAAACACTGCTCTAAGATGCCTGAAATAATTTTGACAGCATCTGCTTACTACCGGGGAAAATGCCAGGTGCTTATGGGGTATTAGAAAGAACACAGAATGAGGAGCCAGAAGGAATAGGTTTTAGTTTGGGTTTTGCAACTGCTGGGTGACAAAGTGACCCCAAAGGTGCCATTTATCCTCTCTGATCATCAGTGTCTCTTCTTCAAAGTGGGGATAATGGTATCTTCTCTTACAAGGTGATGATGAGGATACAAAACATATGTAGAAACATTTTGAAACAAGCGAAGCATATAAGCATAAAGAAATACTAACAGAAGAAGAAAAGCAGCGCTTCAAACTCCCTACATATCCCAGCTCACGAGTTACTCAAACCCCCAAATGCCCTTCCGAATTCTAAGGAGAGCAAAAACATTCCTAACTCGACACTGAGGAATGTCTTATTGCACAAGTATTATGTTAGGCTATATGCGCAAGACTAATAAAATGTCAGCTTACATCTGTATAGCACTCTATAGTTTATGAAGTTCTTTCATATACATTAAATCATGGCAGGACCGTGCATTTTATATGCTGAATATATATTTTATAAAGCACTTGGGCCTTTGGAAAATCATTGTATATACTATATGCATGCCCAATGTATGTAACTAGGAGTATAATGCTATTATTTAGATTATTACACGATGTATATTGCTGTATCTTTACTTTTATAACATATTAGTGGCCATCTTTATGATTTATATGATGCTGAGCACTTTGTCAGGAATAAAACCCCTAATTAAAACTAGACTCCTGTGGGAAAATATGATTCGCTTTATGACAATTCACTTTACACCGGTTTCCAGATTATATAGCTACTCAAACCAGGGTCCTACCTGAACACAATTTGTAAAAATAATTATCAATGGAGGTCGAAAAACCTTTGGAAATTTCCTCTGAGTTTTGAACTTTCCCCTATGGAATTTATAAGTTTTTTATTTTTAAAAGGAAATAAGATCGTTTGACTTTTTTTGTCACTTTGACTTTTCGTACACAAAAAGCAGTTACAGAATGAAGTTATATTGATTACAATAGGACACAAGTGATCCCTCTCCTGTCATCAATCACGACTTTCATGGAACATGGCAAGTATCCCACCTCCTTCTAATGGAATCATCTGAGAATGGCACTGAGACTAGAAAATTAATAAAACAAATAAAATGATGCCAAAATATAAAGTTCTATGCCTCTTTCTTTCCCTATTCCATTGCTTTTTAAGTGAAACTAGAGAGCAAACTCCTCATCCGATACGAAACGACTAATTCAATTAAGCTCAAACCGAAGTCCAGCTTTATATGGATATTAATCGAGTCTGCATGGATGTTTATAAAGAGCTTAGCGATGTTTAGGTTATTGATGTTATCTGAACCCTAAGTGCTCAAATAGCCATAGATTTATCATAGAGAACTTCAAAAATATACATTTAATTTATAGAGATGACCGATTCATAATTAAAGAATACTATAGGAAAATTTACTTTTTTAGTCATCAGGCGTACACACACACACCCGTCTCATGATACCTCATTCTTCAAATGTTTATTTAAAAAAAAAGTCTGAAAGTACTAAACAACTCAGAAGTTATAGTATCACCAAAAAGAAGCCTCAGTGGAATACCCAGTTCACTTCGGACCGTGCTGAAATAAAGTTCTGCACCTGAGCCACGCCACTCAGAGGCTCTGGGCGTGCAGGCGCTGCGCGGCTTTCTACACAGTATAATTTAAGGGACACATGAAGCTCTTACCTGGCCCAAAGTGATGTCCACATCATGCCTGAAGTGGCCAACATTTGCATTATTGATTCTAACAGTCGAGTAACGATGCGACAGAAGGAAAGGACCTTGTTGTTGAGTATGTAGCACATAGGAAAGGCGTTTCTTTACCTATGTTATCTCACTTAAACCTTAAAACAGCCACTGGGGCAGGTATCATCGCTTTGTTTTGCAGAGGAAAAAGCAGATGCTCAGAAAGATTAAGCAACTGGCCCAAGGCCACACAGGTACAAGCGTCCTACTGAAGCCCACATCTGGTTCCAGATGCCACCCACCTGCCACACACCAAGAGGAATTCAGAGATTGAAATTCATAGAGTTTAATTTTTCTCCTAACAACTACCAAATAACCCAGGCCCTACTTCCTGTAGCCTACAATGACAGGCATTTAAAAGTAAGGCCATCAATAGGTACTTAAAGGTCATCACAGTTAACCAAGGCTCCCAGTTAGAACAGTGACCTGAGAGGGTGAGGCTGCAGCCTGTTAACACGTACTAACCCATCGGGATGGGATGGCTCTGCACATTCTTTGGCTTGTTTGTTGCTGAGCACTTTGTCAGGAAATGAAAGCCCTAATTAAACTAGATTCCTGGGGCCAGCCCGGTGGCATAGTGATTAAGTTCACATGCACCACTTTGGCAGCCTGGGGTTTGCAGGTTCGGATCCCCGGTGTGGACCCACCCCCCACTCATCAAGCCATGCTGTGGCAAGTGTCACACATATAAAGTAGAGGAAGATGGGCAGGGATGTTAGCTCAGGGCCAGTCTTCCTCAGCAAAAAGAGGAGGACTGGCGGCAGATGTAAGCTCAGGACCGATCTCCCACAAACACAAAAAAAACAAAACAAAAACAACAAACTAGATTCCTATAGAAAAATTCAATTCACTTTACACTGAGATTTCTAGATCTTGTGGCCCCAGAAACCAGAACCTGGCTGAACAGCTTCTGGAGAAATGCAACAAGGAACTGCTAAATTTAGAAGCGGTCCAGGGCCGAGGAAGGCCGGGAGCCTATGGAATAAGAGTCTAGGGATGCCATTAATAAAGGTCTTCCCAAAATGCCAGGCACTATTTAATCCTTGGAATAACCCTACGAGACAGCTATGATTTGCCACATCATCCCATGCTACAGATAAGGAAATAAGGCTGGAAAGAATAATAAACTTGCCTGCTTCACACAACGTATTAGTTTTCTGGAGCTGCCATAACCAAGCAGCCCACACTGGGAGCCTTAAACAACAGAAATGCATTGTCTCGCAGTTCTAGAAGCTAGAGATCCAAAATCAAGGTGTTAGCAGGGTAGCTTCCTTCTGAGGGCTGTGAGGCAGAATCTGTTGTGTGCCTCTTTCCTAACTTCTGGTGGCCTCCAGCGTTCCTCGGCTTGTAAATGTTTTCCCTGTATCTTCACACCATCTTCCCTCTGCATGTGTCCGCCTCTGTGTCCAGATTTCCCCTTTTAGTAAGGACACCAGTCATACTGGATTAGGGTCCACCCTAATGACCTCATGTGACCTTGATTACCTCTGTCTTTCCAAATAAGGTCACATTCTGAGGTCCTGGAGGTTAGGATTTCACCGTCTTTGGGGGGACACTTCCACTCATAACAGACAGTTATTCAGTCATCAGGCTGGCCCCGATTAACCACTACTCTATAAACCTGACCTCCTTGGGGAGGGCAAGCCTGGCTCAGGGGACAGAGCAGAGCCTTCCAAATGAGAGGGCTGGAGAGAGAAACAGGCAGGTGGAAGCAGCAAGGATGAGGAAGACAGTGATCACCTTGAGAGCATGTGCTATTCTACTGACTTATATTAAAAGACCACCCCACACGTCTGTTGAGAGCTTATCTGTGGTCATGCTGCTGTGTGTACAGCATGTGCCAATGTCCCTCAGGAAATGCAGGGGTCAGTCAACCTCAGCCTCTGTCCCCAGACAGCCTTCCATTCAGCAGCTCGACCAGAGTAGGGGGCACACTATAGTAAAAGATATCACACCAAAGACAGTGTGGGAGAGGCATAAGTAAAGCGCACTATAACATACAGAGCAGGAGGCCTTTCATTCCAACGCAGGATGGCTTCATGAGACGACAGGCTTTGCGGAATTTCAACAGAAGAGGGTAAGACACATAAATATGGGGGCTGGGGGCTCTCGTGGAAGTGACCACACCCAATCCTTAAAATAACCCTAGGCAATAGGTATTATAATCCCCAATTTACAGATGAAGAGGCTGAAGCTTGGGAAATTTCAAGGAGGGGAATAAGAAGAGAATCCTAACCCCCAAGTCAGCTGGAAATCCAAAGGGCGTAGATAGCATAGGACTCAGGCAGCCGGCTGCCAAGAGGTACAAAGCCACAAACTGAGTAAAACCAATTCATTTTATCATTTCTGACACTAAAACAAACACAAAACCATGGTCTAGCATAGAAAATCAGAGGGATTTTTATCCCAAAAATATCAAGTCTGCTCATATACACCTCAGTATAAAATAAAATGGTTTACTGTAGCCAAAGTAGAAGAAAAATTCAGAATGGTATAAAATTGGTGATTTCTAAAAACAGAAGTTACCACGCACATGTAGGTGTGTTTGTGTCCGTGTGTTTTTATGTGTATGTTTCTTCCCTTAAGCCACTAAAACCTAGGAAAATTTTATGATGACAACGTGCCATGTACATAAAAGACGGATGGGTTAAAGTTACTGTTTTCTTAGGATCTGCCTGGCGTTTGACAGCCACACACCAAATGCACTATCTGGAAAGATTTAGGATCTCTGCTGTAAAATTATTTATTAGTTGTTATTTATACTACGTGCTCACTGGCAGGCCACCCAGTGCTGTAACAACAAAAGCAGTCACGCCGCATCTCTCCAAAACAAGCAAAAGACCACGGGGGCCGCCTGTGGGTGTCACCACTGAAAGATGTGGCTTCCGGCAGGGAAGTATGTTCTTTGTTTTGAAGGTGCTGCCATCCTAACAGAGACTGAGTCCATGGAAAATGCCCGGGCTCAGCATGAGAGGCCTGTGGCTCTGCTAAGCGGTCCCTCTAGGGCCTTGGTTCTGTCGTCTGTGCTCTGAGCATCTCTCAGGTCCCTTCCCTTCTGAATCCTGGATTTTTACAAGACTGGAATCTGTCAGCAGTTGCATACTAACCCCAGGATGTGATGAGGCCGAATCGCTGTGCCTGGGGGCCTTAGGATCCCACAGGCTGCCAGCATCTTTTGACCTCCCCTTTGGCTTGAGTCAACTAACCAGGCTTATGTGAACATTCTTAAAGGCCTCAGAAGAAAAGCTCACTGTACAATGCTTAATTTTATTAAACATGTCAAGGTTGAAATTTCACTAAACCATCCAAGAAGAGATTGAGTTTTTCTTTTTGAAATGCAGAAAGTAATTATAGAATGCTATGTTTCTACTACTTATACTGATTTAAATAAGTACAAAAATAAATTAATAAAGCCAGCTTCTCCCTCCCACACACACACACAAAACTTTGGGAATTTGTAGTTATTTCCCTTGAGTGATCTGTCTAAAAATTGTATCAACCTAATGCAGATATATAGATATCTTCTCGTTCGGCACACAGGATTATTTCACATTAATCCCTCACTTCTCATGATCCACATCTCTCTCCAGGGCTAAAGCTGGCATCAGCGAAAGTCTCATGATGGAAAAACTAACTCATTCAGGGAGCTCACCGGTGGTATAGTTCAGTCTCCTTATTTTCCCAAGGGTGAAGTTACCTGTTCAGCCAAAGTCATCTAGGCCCACTGACTGGACTGGAATTTCTGATTCTGAGTCCAGCTCTCCTCCTGCTAAAGCATGATTTTCTCCAGGCGGGAAGGAAGGAGCACAAAAGGATGCTGCTCCCTTCCCTTTCTGAAGCCTTGCTCATATTTAGTAATTCCCAAACCTGGCTGCGTCCCAATCACTTCTGGCGACTAAGTCCTACCCCAGGCCTGATGAACATGTCTACAGAATCTAGTTTTTTCATAGCGACCTCAAGTAATTCAGGTTGAGAAATGACTGCACGTTCATACTAAATGCCTAAAAGTTCACAAGAACTTTACCTACTTCTAGAAGCGAGAAGAGCGGTCTCGGCAAGAGTGAGACTCTAACACAGAGATAGAACGTAAACAGATTCTTCTTCCATCTCAGGAAAAAGCAAAAGCATAATATAGTTGGATGTTGCAGAAGATCACAATATTCCCTAAAACAAGGAGAAAATAAGTGAAAGTAATCAAAACAATAATGACTTTAAAATCAGAAAGATTTAATAAGGGCATTCAAACAATGTAAAACAATAAAATGAGTACTTTAAAAAGTACTTTTAAAAAAGTTTTATCATGCAAATTTCCAAACATATGCGAAAGTAGATATAATAGTTTGATAAATCCCAAAGCGTTATCCATTCTCCACAATTATCCAGATTTTGCCACACTTGCTTCAAAAAACCCTTTTTCTTTGCTGAAATACTTTAAAGTAAACCTCAGAAATCACTCTTCTACACGTTAATATACAGGAAATATACAGAAGAAGCATTTGACAAAATTCAACTTCCTTTCTTGATTTAAAAAAAATACTCAATAAACTAGAAATAGGAGGAAACTTCACAACATGATAAAGGCCATATATGGAAAAACTCAGCAAATGTTATACTACATGGTGAAAGATTGAAACCTTTTCCCATAAGATTGGGAAAAAGATGAGGATGTCTACCTTCACAACTTCTATTCAACATAGTATTGGAAGTCCTAGCTAGAGGAATTAGTCAAGAAAGAGAAATAAAATGTATCCAAATTGGAAAAGAAGTAGTAAAATTATTTCTGTTTGCAGATTACATAATCTCATAGGTGAAAACCCTTAAAAAATTTTTATTAACTTTTAGAGCTAATAAACAAATTCAGCACAGTTGTAGGGTAAAAATCAACACACAAAAATCAGTTGAATTTCTCTACACTGACAATGAACAACCCAAAAAGGTAATTAAGAAAACAATTCCATTTACAACAGCATCAAAAAGAATAAAATACTTAATAAATTCAACCAAGGTGGCAGAAGACTTATACACTAAAATCTAAAGATTTTTCTGAAAGAAATTAAAGATGACACAAACAAATGGAGAGACATCCCATGTTCATGGATTGTTAACACGGCAATACTACCCAAAGCAATCCATAGATTCAATGTAATCCCTATCAATATCCTTGGCATTTTTTGCATAAATAGAAAAACCCATCCTGAAATTCATATGGAATCCCATGGGACTTCAAAAAGCCAAAATAATCTTGAAAAAGAAGAACACAGTTGGAATACTAACAGTTTCTGATTTCAAAACTTACTATGAAATCACAGTAATCAAAATAGTATGGTACAAGAACAGACATATAGACCAATGGAACAGAATAGAGCGCTCAGAAATCAACCATCTCATATATAGTCAAATGATTTTCAAAAAAGGTACCAAAACCATTGGCACAGTCTTTTTAACAAATGGTGCTGGGAAAACTGGATATCTACATGCAAAAGAATGAAGTCGGACCCTTAGCTTACACCATATATAAAAATTAACTCAGGGGGCCGGACCTGTGGCCAAGTGGTTAAGTTCACGCTCTCTGCTTCGGCAGCCCAGGGTTTCGCTGGTTCGGATTCGGGGCTCGGACATGGCACCACTCGTCAGGCCACACTGAGGCAGCATCCCACATGCCACAACTAGAAGGACCCACAACTAAAAAATAATATATACAACTAGGGGAGATTGGGGGAGAAAAAGCAGAAAAAAAATGAACTCAAAATGGAATAAACACTTAAATGTAAGTACAAAAACTATAAAACTCTTCGGAAAAAAAACACAGGAGGAAGGTTTGTGACACTGGATGTGGCAATGATTTCTTGATTATGACACCAAAAACAGAGGTAACAAGAAAAATAGATAAATTAGACTTCATCAAAATTAGAAACTTTTGTGCATCAAAATACACTATCAAGAGAGTGAAGAGACCACAGAATGGGAGAAAATATTCGCAAATCATATGAGAAGGGATTAATATCCAGGATATATAAAGGACTCCTAAACTCAACAACAAAAAAAACACAATTAAAAAATGGGCAAAGGACTTGAATAGATGTTTCTGCAAAGGAGACACACAAATGACCAATAAGCACATGAAAAGAGGCTCAACATCACTAGTCATTAGAGAAATGCAAATTAAAACTACAATAAGATATCACTTCACACCCATTAGGATGGTTATTTTAAGAAAAAAATTTTTCAAACAATAAGTGTAGGTGAGGATATGGAGAAATTAGAACATTTGTGCATTGCTAGTCAGAATGTAAAATGGTGAGGCCTCTGTGGAAAATAGTATGGAGGTTCCTTAAAAAGTTAAATATGGAATTACCATATGCCCTAGCAATTCCACTTCCAGATACACACAGAAAAGAATTGAAAGCAGGACCTCAGATACTTGCACAACAATGTTCACAGCAGCGTTATTCACAACAGCCAGAAGGTGGAAACAACCCAATGTCCACCAACAGATGAATGGATAAACAAAATACAGTATGTACACACAATAGAATGTTATTCAGCCTTAAAAAGGAATGAAATTCTGACACATGCTACAACATGGATGAACCTTGAAGACATTATGATAAATGAAACAAGTCAGATGAAAAAGGATAAATATTGTATGATTCCATTTATGTGGTACATAGAATAGGCAAATTCATAGAGACAGAAAATACAATAGAGGTTACCAGGGGCTTGGTGGGAAGGGGGCAATGGGGAGTTATTGTTTACAGGTACCGAGTTTCTGTTTGGGATGACGAAAAAGTTCTGGAAACGGATAGTGGCAATGGTTGCACATATGGTGAATGTACTTAATGTCACTGAATGGTACATGTAAAAATGGGTTAAAATAGTCAATTTTATATTTTATTACATTAAAAAACAAAAACAATGCATTGCTAAAACATATGGATATTTTCTTAAAGTAGCGATATATTTTTAAGCATTTTAGAATATGTAGCCTCAAAACTTAGTTAATTCCTCTAAACATTTTTAGATTCTCCTTCCCTCTGCCTCATTCCAGAGTCTCACCCTAGTTGACCAGCTTCTATTTAGAACAGCAAAACATTGCTTTCTTTTCTTAGAGCTTATCATTTCTACAACCATCATCTAAATTAGGGGTCGGCAAACTATGGCCCTTGGGCCAAATTTCCCTCACCACCTGTTAGTGCACAGCTTGTGAGCTAAGAATGATTTTCATATTTTAAAATAGTTGAAAAAATTAAGACAATATTTCATGACACATGAAGAACATATGTAATTTAAATTTCAGCGTGATGATAAAGTTTCACTGGAACACATTCATGCTCATTCTTTTCGATTTTGTCTGTGGCTGCTTTTGTACTCCAAAGGCAGAGCTGATTAGTTGCAACACAGAGGATATGGCCTGGAAAGCCTAAAATATTTACTCTCTATCCTTGACAGAAAAACTCTGCCAATCCCTGATCGAAAAGGTCAAATTGCCACATCCAACCACAGTGGACTTTCCACGGAGCTAATGCAATACTCAGTTATTTTTTTAAAGATCTGAACATCATGGCTGTTCTCAGATTAAACTGATCTTTACTTTTACAAATCAAATCGAGGATTTCTAAAAGGACACAAAGTTATTGTGAAGTCTGCGGTGAATAAGAAATTGTTAGGAGGAGGGGAGGTTGCCATTGTTGAAGAGTTGAATGATTATGGCAGAAAATGAGAGCTACATACCCCATTATCTATATTCTTCTGTGGTAACAGAACCCCCACTTTTTGGCTGGGCCAGTTTTTAGCTGTGTGATACTTCTATGAGATCTCCATAAAGAGTGTACATGACATGGGGGGGGGGGGGGGGATGTGGAGAAGACTACTCCTTCCTGCTGCTGGGAATATGGGTGTAATGACGAGAGGTTCAACAGCCATCTTGGATCATGAGGCAAAACTCTAGAGACAGCACATCAGCAAGAGATGGGTCCCTGACATCATGTGCTGCCCTATCACCTATCTTAGGTGAAAGAAAAGTCAACTTTTATCTTGTGTAAGCCACTGTTATTTCAGGTTTTCTAACACATGCAGTTGTGGGGGATCAGAATTTGCCACCCTAAAATGTGTCTCGTTGGCTTGATAATTGTTAAAAACAAAAGACTCAGCTAGAAACTTTGACCTTCCCTCTGCCTAAAAGAATTTAAGACAGAAGGTCTGTTCCAGAAAGGAGCTAATACCCATAAGATGACTATAGTATAATACAAACTAGGGGTGAGAGACAGGGAAGAACCCCACAAGGGCCATTTAACCAAAGTCCTCTCCATCTCTCATTGTCTTCACAAGGCATGGTCAACATTTTATTTAGCAAACACTTGCTTTTCCCTCCCCATGTGAATTGCCCTCCTCCCCTTTGAAGTTTCAATAACTATCCCCAACATCCTACTTTGTCTTTAACAAAAGATTAGGTATTTAAGGTGGTGGCTTCAGTCATTTTGGCAAGTTACTGTTTTCCTGGGTTTCTCCTATGTATACACGTTATTAAATTGGTTGATTTTCTCCTGTTATTCCACCTCATGTCAATTTAATTCTTAGACTGGCCAGAAGAACTTAGAGGGTAGAGGAATAGCTCTTCCTCCCCAACACAGTCAAACCTTATCCTAAATACCACAGTGGTATAAAGAAATAAAAGACAAAGTTAAAACATACGATTCTGAATGGGATTTTTTTAAAGACAAACATATGGCCTATTTGGGGATAGCTGGGCGGGAAGAGGCAGATGGTCCTTTTGGTCAGGGCCTTCCATTAACAAAGAGTAAGAAAATAGGCATATTATGTCTCATATTATTGAAGTGGACTGCAATATATAAACATATGTTCGCATATTTATAGAAACTCTCAGAAAAGATACAAAAGAAGTCCAAAACAATGGTTGCCTTTAGTAAAGGGAATGGTGGGACTATTTGAACTTTTTTTAACCATGAACTTGTATTTCCTTTAAAAATTTTTCTTGATGAAATAAAAATAAATTAATGGTACAAATGCTGCAAACTTGAGCCTAAATTCCCTATAATGCTTGAGATAATATTGACAAAAGATTTGGGGCAGTCATTTGTATTTAATATGGATTATTTTAGTCAGATTGTTTTCCATCAATAAACTAAAATAATTATTCATTCAAATACTTATCGAGAGCTTACTATGTGTCATTGTGCTAGGGACTAGGAACACAACAATAAATTAGTAATCAAACAATTAAAATGCAAATTGCAAATAGCAAAAGAGAGTTTTGAAATAAGGAAGGAAAGGAGAAGTAATCATGAAGCCTGGGACACAAAGGTCAGGCAGGGCTGGGGTCTCAATGGGGGTCTTTGGCCAGCCACAGGACACTGAACCCTTGAGGGATGGGAAAGTGAAGAGTTAGGAAGCAGAAGAGATGTAAAGATCAAAAAGGACCTGGAAGAAATTGTCCTGGGTCTCACATCCGACCTCTCAGAGGCCAGCAAGCTGACTTCTCACCTCCTATCACGCTGTCACTCCAACCCCACTCAGCCCATCTATGGTATCACAGGGTGGAGAACAGGACAAATCAAGAAGAGGAAGTGGAATGTAAACTGGTGCAGCCACTATGAAAAATAGTATGGAAGTTCCTCAAAAAAGTAAAAACAGAACTACCATATGATCCAAAAATCCCACTTCTGAGTATTTACCCAAAGGAAATAAAAACAGAATATCAAAGAGATATCTGCACTCCCATGTTCACTGCAGCATTATTCACAATAACCAAGATATGGAAACAACCTAAGTGCCCATCAATAGATGAATGGATAAAGAAGATGTAGTACATATATATATATTTTATATATATATATATATAAAATATATATATATGGTAGAATATTATTCAGCCATGAAAAAGAAGGAAACCCTGCCATTTGCAACAACGTGGATGGACCTTAAGGGCATTCTGCTCAGTGAAATAAGCCAGAGAGAGAAATATTAAGTACCACATGGTATCACTTATATGTGGAACCAAAAAAAAGTCAAACTCATAGAAACAGAGAGTAGAAAAGTGGTTACCAGGGGGCCAGCTCCAGTGGCCTAGTGGTTAAGCTCAACGTGCTCCACTACAGCTGCCCAGGTTCCATTCCTGGGCATGGATCTACACCACTCATCAGTGGCCATGCTGTGGCAGTGGCTCACATACAAAAAAAGGAAAACTGGCAATGGATGTTACCTCAGGGAGAACCTTCCTCAGCAAAAAAAGCAAGTGGTTACCATGGACTGGAGGTGGGGAAATCGGGAAGTGTTGGTAAAAAGATACAAACTTTCAGCTTTAAGATAAATAATGTCTGAGGATCTAATGTATAACATGGTGACCATAGTTGATAACACTATATTGTATAATGGAAATTTCCTGAGAGAGTAGAACTTAAATGTTCTCACCAAAAATAAACAAAACAAAAAAAAGATAAATATGTTGTGATGGATGTGTTAATTACCTAGAGGGGAGGAAGCCTTTCATAATGTCTATCAAACCATCATGATGTACACATATCTTACAATTTTATTTGTCAATTATACCGCAATAAAACTGGAAAAATAAAAAAAAATCAAACTTCATATATGGTAAAAAAAAAAAAAAAAAAGAGAGAGAGAGAGGAAAGGATGTCCCCATCCCTGCAGGGGACTTTTTCAAGGACAGACCAGATCTCTGGGACACTTATGAGCATGCGTGCAACTCAACAATTCAGCCACGTGAATGCAGATCACAGCACAAAAACTGCATTAATCCCCAAACTGACAGCAATTCATCATCCAGCTAACTGAGGGATCAATTTAGTCAAAATGGCCAAATTTATTCATTAGCAGCAAACTGATTTCCAAACAAAAATCAGTATCTTGCCTTCGGATAAATAAAGATGCTTTATTTTAATCAGTGCCACACAGCATCAGCTGACAGAATTGAATATTTATTGCCCATCATTTTCCTTCTCTGACTTCAGAGAATAAAAGACTGATGCTGACAAGATTGTGCCAAAGCAATTTTCTGCATCTGTGGGGGAAAAAACATAACCTACATACTTTTTAAATCTGCCAAAATCAAAAAAAAAAAAAAAAAAACATCCAGCAGAGAGGAGAAAGGTAAAAAGGGAGTCTCAAAATTAAGTCACCCCAATCCACCCCAGCAGAAAACTCTCCAAGACAATGTTGGTTTTGAAGGACGGGGAGGCCCCGTCACTTCTGAGATTACGGCTTCAGTTGAAACTGAAAACTCAACTAGGAATACCCAGCGATGGAGCGCTGATGACATAAACAGCTCCAAAAGAAGCCCCCGGTTAGAAGATGTGGCAAAAAGGGGAACTGCAGATGCTTTTTTGGCTCTGGGCGAACTCCTGAGACCCCAGGTGGAAACTGTGAAGTAATAGAAGCAATTTGGTATTGAAATCTGTGAGGAGAGGAGTCCACAGAATGAAATGGAACAAACATCAGGGGAAACGGAGATTTCTCGTGGTGTTATTCCCCAAGTGGAAGCACTCTGCCTACTAAAACAGCTGTGAGAAAGCCTCGCTCGCCAACACTCTTTCACTACCAAAGCCAGTCAGGTTTTCCTTTACTCAGGCGATTTCCATCACCTCCAAAGAGAAGATTCACTCTCTGAAGAGCCAAAGTCCATGAAAGGTTTTTTTCCCCCCCCCACAAATAAACATTATTAACCTAAAAAGAATTTCATATGAAGTTGAGACCTAGTAAGTTCATTTCCACTCAGTGTGCCCCTTACTCTTCCCGGGGCATCTAAAGTGCTCAGGAACTCAAGGCCTCCTTGGGCCGAGGTCATGGCCCTGTTATTAGGGCTGAGTTCCTGCCTGCTCATGAATCAGTCTTTCCATCGAGCTCACTTCTGATGGGAAATAAGGACAATCCAGGGGCTACCAGCTGTTTCTTCACACCTCTGGTCCTACTAAACAAACACTCGGGGTAGCCAGGTTCCACACCTCCAGAAACCTTAGTCTTTGAGAACACAGCCAAGCAATCTGAGCATCCTCCATACTGACCTTGTCCCAGAGCCCTTACTTATGAATTCCAGAACATGCCTTTTCTTTACACCTTTATACATATTTTTTTGGTCAACTGATTCTCCAGAAAAAAAGCAGCTTATAAAAAATAGGGGTAGAAAAAAACCTATTACAGACAGGCACACTGATTTTTTTTAAGCAGACAGGATCAATGAGTCCGTATTTCTGTTAGTAGAAAAAAAGTTTATTACAGCAATCAAGAAGGTATTTAACAGTATTTTAGAAAATTGTCTTTCAAAGTGATTTACCTGAACACTGAGCATGGGAAAATCTTTTTCAATAAAACTGCAGAAAGGAAGCTGTTCTTAGAGCCAATGACTATGATTATCTACCAAATACAAACATCTAACCACACGCCAGCCTCTAGGTTACACGCACACATTGTCTTACATAATCTTTACAATAGTCCCACTTTACATATTAAGGAACTAAGGCTCAGAATGGTTTAAAAAAAAGAAAAAATGCAGATCTAATGCCAGAATCTCTACCCTATTCCCTGCACTAGGGTATCCCGCATTGATCTCTGTTTTATGTATATTTTCCAATTGCACAGATTTTTAGACTCCTTAAAAACAGGAATTAAGTTTTCTGCTTATCCTAATAGCGCCATGAAACCTAAGCAAAGCTCAGAGCATTAAAAAGGCATTTAAATACATGCTGACTGGATTTCAATTCCAAATAACTCACTTCTTAACTATCCTATTTCTCCAGATCCTACAAACTAGCTAATGAGGACTTTGAACTCAGTGCCACTCTTTCTGGTGGGAGAGGCAGAGATGGGGACGTCCACAACATCACTAAACATTCACATGTCACTTCCTCTCTTTGCATTGGGAAGGCCAGGGCCATGAGTGACTTTAACAACAAAATATGACTGAAGGAGAGACAGCTCGGAGCACACAGAGATTCCCCCTCAACTGAATATGTGAATAAAAATTAGCAAACATGTTTCCTAAGAAGCATTCCTGTTCCCTGTGTGCCCGGAGCTAAGTCTTAGATGGTAAGACCCAAAGCTGAGTCAACATCCTTTCTGCCTCTAGGCAAATTAGTGGAAGCGAAGGTCAAAAGTAGGATTCATAGGTTTAGGTGTATGTACATTTAATTCAATAATAGCTTTACCTAATGGAATATGAACAGGTTATTCAACCCAAACTGATACAGAAAAAAAAAATGACAAGTTTTTTAACTGAAACCAGTTTTTAAAAAACCCAAGAACCAATTATACGATTTATGAGCATTCTAGCTCTTTCTCTTCCTCTTTTTTCCCCCCATAGTTCCATATTCTTTTAAACCATTTCAAATCTTACCAGCATTAAGAATGGATTTAAAAAAATTAGAAAAAAATGAGGCAAAGATGAGCTGTTTTATTGTTTTAACCAAAGGCAAGCAAAGCAGAGACGAGAACCAGTAGAGAAGGTAAGATTGGGAGCCTGTGTTCACACTTATCTATACTTAGCCACCAGATGGGGGTTAAGAGCTGGGTTTCTTTAACCTCTGCCATCTCTTCAGGTGCACTTAGAGATGCTCAGGGGCTCACCCCTAACCACCCCCCAAAATCCTTAGGCCTAAAGGATTAAAGTCATCTGTAATAGATAAGACATGAACAGAACTTCAAGTGAAAATGCTACGTGTGCATGTAATCTAATTGGTGGCATTATCTACTGACCTGTAAATCTGGCATGGACAGTGGTGGGAGGGGGCGCACAGAGTCTGAGAGGCAGGCACAGCAAGGTACCCACAGCACTGTTCCCGTAAGATGGGTGGCAGAGGGGCTCCACCCAGCCAGCCCCTTATTGCTGGATGAACTGTCAGAACCTCACAACAGGACCTCCAAACATGCAAATCCTAGCACCCCCCTTCACTCAGAACTCAGACAAGCAGCCTGGTGATTATATTTTCGCTTCTATTAATTTTTCTAAAAGGAAAGTACACACAGGCTAGCAAAAATGAGTTTCTAGGTCCCTCTGCAGATATGTCTCATTCTAAATTAATAAACAGGTATTTTGGTTAACACGTCAGTCTCTGTCGGCCTGGTTAGTGTGACACAGGCCCACAGGCGACTGCTCTGCTCTAAGAGTGCTGACAAAAAGCAGGACTCTGTGCCAACAAGAAGAACCACCCAGGATGCTGGGCTGTGAGGTTGTCTCCGCTGATCAGGCATTTCCCTGGAAACAAGGCTGCTTCATCAGCCTCCCGCAAACTTCCACAGCTTCCACCAGCTGAAACGGGGCTCCAGAAGCTAACTGTAGGCTGAGTTTCCCTCAAACTGTCTTGCAGACAAATTAAATTAAGACTGTGGAGGGGAACCAGCACAAAGGAAAGGAGTCTGTGAAGGTGTGAACAACAGCACAGAGCATCCCGCTTGGCCATTCGGCACGCACGACACAGGTGCAAGCCTAAGTTCTCCACCTCTGGCTTTGGCAACAAAGTCAACCTAGCAGCTTTTGCAGTTTCTCCCTTTTCCTTTTTAGAGATTACATTGCCCCCTTGTGGGAAATAAGAAGGTAAAGTTTCATGGTGTTTCCCCTTACATTTGTCCAAGGACACTATGGAGAGAACGGGCCCCATCTCGGGGCAAGGGCTGACGGATACCGTTCAGGAACATGAGCACAAGCTTGTCACATCTTTTATCAGGAGAAAATGGAAGTTCCAACTTTTTAAAATCAGGAGACGTCACCCCATGTTAGCAACCAATTCCATTTCTTAGAAAAAATATTTGGCAGATGCCCAGTTTGCGAAGTGGGTATTGCATGTGAGTCTAGAACAGTCTGGGGCGTCTGGAACACAGGGTGTGAGTAGAGTGAGCACACAGAGCATAGTCAGTCAGTAGACAGGGTGTCGGCTAGTAGAGTCAGCACACGTGGTGTCAGCATAGTTTGGGGAGCCTGGAGGACTGGGTGCAGGGCAGGGAGCAGCGGAAAGGTATGGTGGGGCCTTGAGGGTCGAGTGTGTCCTCTATCAACGGACAACTACCAAAGGCTTTGAATCAAAGCCACATGATCTGAGTTTTAGAAAAATTGCCATCAGACTTGGCATTGTGACCGGTCTCAGCTAGAGCAGAAGTGGAAACAGAACCGAGCATCTCAGGTAAGCCCCCTAAACACGGAGAAAACTACAATGTGCTGTGTCATTGGATGGAATCTTCTTGCTTAGATTTAAGGCTTCCTGAGAGAGGGGAATAGAGGGATGCTCAGGAGCGCCGCAGCTTTGTCACAGGTATTACCAGATGCCTCCTCCACCCCGTGCACAGTTAGAATGTGGGACCTCCCACTACGGAGGCTCTGCAGGGAAAGCAACGCCAGTGATGCTGAGAGACGGTGCTCCTATGGGGGTTAGGAAGTCAGTGAACAAGACCACAAAATAGAGCACGAGACCTGGAAAGCATTAAAACCTCCCTGTGAAGTTTGACTAATACTTAAGGGGGGAGGGGGGTTGAGGTGAAAGGTCCTTTCCCAAGGAGAATGGAGAGACAAGTCAGAGCTCACAGCAGAAGACGCTTCTCGCTGACAGTTGATGGAGGGCAATGAGCGCCAGCATCACTTGTCGAGGCTGGTTCCAACAAGCCTTGCCAAAAAACTCTAAGAACAGACCACATCTTTACCTTGCGTCCTTTTAATCAATGACTGGAAAGATCTGAAAGCCTTAAAATTGCATCTCTTCTTGAAGAAACACATGCCTTTTGTTTTTGAGATCAACATGCAATCAAGTAGCCACGCGTTTCTTAAAGTATGGTCCCCCATCCACCTGCATCAGAATCACCAGGGTTAATCGTTAAAATTTGCACATTCCTGGACCTCAGACCCACAGAGTCAAACTACCCAGAGGCAGGGCCCAGGAATCTGCATCTTTCAAACAGCTCTCCAGTTGACTCTTAGGCACACTTAAGTCTGCAGACACTGGAATTTCAGACTTTCACACGCAGGGGATGGGCACCATGGCGGGGAAAAGCTCTGTCTTTCTCCAAGGACAATAGTGTAAGATCATTCCTGTGAGAAAGCCATCAATGCAAAATTATCAAACCATACACCATGTTTGAGAATGCCTCTAGCCCAGGGATTCTCAACTGAGAGCGATTTTGCCCCCCAAGGGATATTTGGCAATATCTGGAAACATTTTTGATTGTCACAACTGGCTGGGTGCCACCGGCATCTAGTGGGTTGAGACCAGGAATGCTGAACATCCTACAAGGCACAGGACACAACAAAAATGTCACCATGTGCCACAGCTGAGAAACCCTGCTCTAGCCTAACTTTAGTATTTTCATAAATTAATACAAAAATTTAATCATAATTTTTAGCCATTTCTTTTTTAGCTGCCTAAGATCTGAAGCCCTTCCTTGGTTTGAGGAATTCCCAACCACGTTAATCTTGTGAAAGGCAGTGCCCACCTCCCACTATAGAAACCTAAAAGTAAGACACCCCCAATTCTGCAGTGACACCTGAGCACATGACCAAGGTCTGGCCAATCAGAAGCTCCCATCTGGGAATTTTAATATAGAACAGGTAACGGAAAAAAAATTTTTAATGGGGTGACAGTGAAGAATTCATTCCACAGGCAGGGATATCGGCAGGGCCAGGGCCACGTCTGGTGACCGTAGCTGCAGCTGCAGAATGCTGAGCCCTGACAGGGCATCAGCAGCATCCTTGCCAGATGGTCTCTGGAGAGTGTTTGGGCTGTAGCTCTGGCCTCCTGGCCTCTCCTAGAACTTCCCATTTTCCATCCTTGGCTCTTCAGCCTTCCCAGCAATTCTGTGAACTGCCCTATAGCTTTTCATTTGTTTAAACCTGCTTAAATCAGCCAGTGTCCATTTCAGTTGCTTCAACCAAGAATTCTGAATAATATAACCATTCTAGGAGCTTTCCTTAGTAGCAGCATCATCATTTAAAAATATCCATACCTAGTTCCTACATCATCTTATGCGAGGATTAGAAGCTTGAGAAGCTAAGGATGACAAAACAAACCCTAAATACACGCGATGACTTAGAGTAGGCACACAGTGTCCACTGGGATAGAAGACGTGCGACTATTCATCTTACTTTTCTTTCTTATTGTACTATATTATGTGAGTTATTTAAGATTCTTCAAATTCCTTTTGGGGAAGAAAGCCCCTTAATCAATTCCATGTCTAGATAAAGCAGTGGAAGAGAAATGGGAAGCCTTGACTCATGGAAGTGTCAGAATTTCAGGAACTGCCATGGTTGGCAGCAAGGAACAAGGAGGGCTTCCAAGCCAAGAGCCCAGTTTAGAAAAGGCTCCAAGCTGGTGGGAAGTGGAACGTCAGAAGGAAAGAAACATGAGTCATCCCAGACTTGCAATGGAACACATTTGGAAAGTCCATACACTCATTGTTAGAAGCTTGAAATCCATTTCCCACAAAAGCATTGCTTCACATGGGGGCTAGAGTCCCAGGTTAGCCCACAAAAGCCTCCTAAACATGAACTGCTACATGTAGATATAATCAGAGAAAGTCATGGAAGCAATAGATGAAGCTTTTTTATACATTACCCGAAAGTTATCAAAGGGCTCTCAGAAAAGCAGGGGCACCAAGTGAAAAGGCAGCTTCAGCAGGAGCAGTGGGTAGAGAGAGGAGGTTAACGTCTGCACATGTGCTTAATGCATTAACGATAAATGCCTTAAGAACCCGCGTAACTTCCTCGGTTTTCCAGGCACATATGGATCTCAGCTTATTCTTCATATCACATGCACCCATAGTTCTTTGCTCTGTAGTAGTCTTTCAAGTTCAATCATCATATTAAAATAAATGCTCTCCTCTCCCTTTCCACAAATCTGGGTTTTCAGTGTTGAAAGGGACCCTAGAGATCCTTTTGTCAAACCTCCTGTCCAGTTCAGGAATCCTTTCTACAGCATCCCGACAGGCACACGCCCAGCTTGAGGATCAAAGGCAGTCCACTTCAAGTCCCAATGGTTCTAACTGCTACAAAATTCTCCTTGATTTGTATTGAGCCCAAATCAGTGTTCATGAAGTGACCACTCAATGGTCTTAGTTCGACCCTCTGAACAACCCAGAACAAGTACAGGTCCTCCTCTGCAGAATACTCCCTTTCAAACACTAGCTGACTGTCTGCCCATCCCCTGATCCTGTCAGATTTACGTTTTCTCACTTCCAGAATGCATTCCCCATATCCTGGCCCTCGTGGTCACTTGCTGGTATTCTTTAAAAAAATAAAGTGTCCAAATGGAAGAGCATCCTTCAGTTGTGGTCTGACCAAGCCAAAGTCCAACAGAGTCATTACATCTCCTGACCTGGACATCCTACTTCCATTCAGCCTGAAACTAAGTTAATGCTTCTTAGTATCCACATCATACCATCAGATCATATAAACTTGTGCTTAAGTAAAACCCAAAGACTTTTTCACAAACTATGGCCAAGACAAACCTCTCCATTATGAACATACATAATTGATTTTTCACCCCAAATGTAGAACTTCATTTACTCTTGTTAAGTTTCAGCTTGGTTTTGGCCCAGCATTCCAGTCTGTCAAGATAATTTTGAATCTTGACACTGTCCTCTATCACACTTGCTGTATTCTTGCCACTTTGTGTTTTCAGTACATTTGACAAGGATGACTACTAGGTCTTCATCCAACTTTTGATAAAAATTTGAACAAGACAAGGCTAATGATGGAGTCCCGTGGCACGGGGCTAGTGCTATTGTTCCAAGTAGGCAAAAAGCCATCAGTCAACACTGTACGGTATGGGCCTCAGTGAGCTGGGAAATACCTAATTATGCTATCATCAATCTTTCACCAACTTTATCTACAAGGATATCTTGGCAAGAGTCCTTAAGAGGTCAATCATTTCTTCCTCTAACCATTGTTTCCTGACTCATAGCCCTATTCCACAAAGCAGACCCCTCCCACAGCTGCCCTGTATTATGTAACTCCGTCTGCCATCCTCCCACCCCACCGCCAGAGCTCAGCCAATTGGACCAAGGGGAAAGACCCTGGATAGCAGAGGAACCGTGTGTTAGGGCCAACCAGGCCTTGTTCCCCTTGAAATTTGGAAATAGTACACTGAACTCTAGTCTCTTTGGTTACCTGAAATGAGAAGTGGTGGCCAATGTGCAGAGGAAGTCAGAGTGCTGAGAGGAAACTGCATCAGACATGCCCCGAAGAGTCAATGAGGCCCAAGAAAGACATTCATTCATTCTAACCAGCCATTCAATTTTTAGAAAAATCAAAAACATCTGTCCATCTTCAGCTTTGTGACACATCTCCACTTTTCCCTCACTTCTCTAAGGCCCAGAAGACCTCTGCAGATATCTTCAGAACCCTGAGACGGAAATTCTCTGGGCCTAGAAAAACTCCATTACAGAGGATACGGACTACCTCACTGTCTGATCATTAATTTTATTTTAATTTTATTACAGTTAGAACACTTAACTGAGATCTACCATCTTAAAATCTTCAGTGTACAATACAGTATTGTCGACTATAGGCACAATGTTGTACAGCAGATCTCCAGAGGTTATCCACCTTGTACAACTGAAACTGTGTTTGTTGATTAGTAACTCCCCACTGCCCCTTCCCCCAGGCCCTGGCAACCACCATTCCACTCTTTGGTTCTATGAATTCGACTATTTCAGATACCTCAGATATGCAGAATCATGCAGTATTTGTCCTTCTGTGACTGGCTTATTTTAGTTAGCATAATGTCCTTAAGGTTCACCCATGCTATCACATATTGCAGAATTCCCTTCCTTTTAAAAACCGAGTAATATTCCATTGTATACACCACATTTTCTTTATCCATTCATCCATCAAGGGACATTTAGGTTGTTTCCACATCTCGACTATTATGAGCAGTGCTGCAATGAATATGGAGTGCAGCTCTCTCTTCAAGATCCTGATACCAATCCTTTAGGATAAATACCGAGAACTGAGATTGCTGGACCATATGGTAGCTCTGTTCTTAATTTTCTGAAGAACCAACTTACTATTTTCCATAGTGGCTGCACCATTTTGCATTCCCATCAACACTGTGAAAAGGCAACTGACAGAATGGGAGAAAATATTTGCAAACCATATATCTAATAAGGGGTCAATCTCCAAAATGTATAAGGAACTCCTATAACAATAGCAAAAAGAATTAATAACCTGATTTAAAAATGGACCAAGGATCTGGACAGGTACATGAAAAAATGTTCAATGTCACTAATCATCAGGGAAATGCAAATCAAAACCACCATGAGATATCACCTCACACCTGTCAGGATGGCTATTATCAGAAAAACAAAAAACGAGTGATGATCACTGACTTTTAAAAGTCCAGAGATGCTAAAGGATCTGAACAAGTTCACAAAGCTTATAGTTAATCAAAACCAGGACTAGAATTCAAACACTCATAATTCACTGTCCCTTGTTCTTTCCTAGGCGTTACCCACTGTGCTCCATCTGAAGTGAGATAGAAGAACAATGTATTCAGTTAATTCTTTGCTTCTCATTTTGAGCTCTATGTTCACAGATATTATGTAGGCTTTCTCTATTTGAAGAACTGAGTTGAAATACATCATACTTGAAAGAGAAAATGGATAATTAAGGGAGAAAGTTTTGATTTTTTTAAATCATCATCACATAAAGGATAACACTTCTAAAATGAAGTAACTGACCAGGCAGAAATTTAACTAATTCCTTACCTTACAAACTCAATGTTACCATCAGAATGAGAGGCTTTTGCATAATCTGGATATCCAAAATATATGGAAATATGTGGCTAAGTGGTAAACTTGACAGCCATTTAGAAACACTGTCCTTTCCATTTAGAGAAACAATCATAGATGCTTCAAAGTTATTTTGAACGAGCCAATAAAGAAGACTACAGAAGGGTGGAGTTTGCTAGGCAGTGAGGATACTTTAAGACCCAGGTTGTTGTATTTGGGGGCTGGGGGTTGGTTAGGAAGATCGGCCCTGAGCCAACATGTTGTCAATCTTCCTCTTTTTGCTTGAGGAAGATGGTCCCTAAGCCAACATCTGTGCTAATCTTCCTCTGCTTTGTATATGGCACGCCACCACAGCATGGCTTGATGAGCCGTGTGTAGGTCGGTGCCTAGGAGCCAAACCTGTGAACCCTGGGCCACTGAAGCAGAGCACGTGAACTTAACCACCACACCACCTGGCTGCCCCCCGCCCGCCCCCCCCCCCCCCCCCCCCCCGTCGTTTGAGACTTGGAAAGCTCTACTTTGATGTTTGTTCATGTCAGCTGAGAAGTATAATCAGTGCTGGACTCAAGTGTGGGCGTGTCCCTGCAAGGGCAGACGGCCCCTCGGCCGTGTGCAGAGCAGCTTAAATCTTTGCAGACGGTCCCTATCCTCCAAATTCAACCAGGTTCCCCAAGCACTGAAGCACATCACCCTGCTTTAATTCTCTGCAGAGCGTTTTTCATTCCCTGCCAGTTAATAAATGAAATTAACGCTCTTCCCTAGACTGCAAGCTGTCCATGAGAGCAGAGATCTTGGCCACACCTCCTAGGGCCTCCCTGCTCACAACACAGACTGGCATCTTTATTTATATTTATTTAATGACTCTTATCTATGCTTTACTGTGTATACCAGGCATTGTTCTACTTGCTTCCTTAACACTGCCTCAATCCTCACAACAACCCTGGAAGTAGGCTCAATTGTTATCTGCATCTTACAGATGGGAACACTGAGGCACACAGAAGCAAAGACTATGCTGTACAATGGTTCAACATGACACAGCTGATGAGTGGAAAGGCTGGGATTTGAACCCAGGTGGTCCAGCTCCAGAATCTGTGCTAGCTCCTAAGCTCAGCTGCCTCTCATAGATCACCAGTAAATTATTTGTTGAATAAAGTAAAGTGAGAAAAAAGACAAGCATGGAATGGAGATAAGATACCATTAAAAATATTAACAAACCACAAATCCACCCAGAAGATCTAACTGAGTAACAGACTTAAAGTTGGCCTAATTCAGATAGTATTTATTTCAACAGAAAAAAAAAGGAAGGAATGCTGCTCTTTTGAGCACTTCTTTTGGGGAGAAGACTTTTTTCTATGTTATGCGCCTGCTCAAATCCATCAGCGGCTCTCTTGGCTGCCTGAGTCCACGTTCTGAGGCATTTAAGGGCCCCGGGCAATTTGCCTCCTGGGAGCTTCTGGCACACCTCCCTCTTCAGGCTCAAGTGCTCACATGGATGGGTGTCTCCATGTCTCTAAGACCACCATGCCCTGCAGCTCGTATAGACAACCCTACCCCCGATATAATGTTTTCCTTCAGAGCTCACTGCTGAAAGGCAGGCCTGTGCTCCTCTCCCACCTAACCCTCACGCCTACCCTAAGAATAAGGTGGTGTTGTTATCCCTGTCTTACAGAAAGATTCAGCGACTTGCACAAGCTCACGCAGTTCAAAAGCAGCAGAGCCGGGATTTGCAGCCAGGCAGCCTGACTGCCACAGTGCCTTTCCTCGTCACCCCACGGAAGCCATTTCCCCTTCCTACAGCTTTCTCCGCCCCCCCCTCCCAAAGACATCTCTCTCGCTTCTGAAACCCTACATCACTTATTTTATTGGTCTCAGTCCTTTGAAGACTCAGCTACTTTTCTCCCATGAGACATGTCATCTTCCCAAATAAACTATCAATCACCTGAAGGTCAGTCTAAAATATTTTAATATCAGTGAAGGGAATGATGTTTAAAACTGCCCACAACAGGATGGAATTAGAGCAAGGGTGCTCTAAACCAGGCAATTTGTAAACTCTAAGCTTGCGTAGGCATCTTAACTGCTGTAATTTGAATTGCTACTAAGTTGTACTCCATAATTTCTTAACATCTGAAATTTGACTAATTATACACACTGACTTACTATACTCATTTTATAACATGAAACGTATATATGAACAACTAAGTCGGATATCACAGAAATGCCTTAATTTTTAAAGAGCATATAACATAACATGAAAAGTGCATAAATTCTACAATAAAAATAATTCAACGTTAAAGCGAAAGGGTTCTTTTTTTTTCTTGGCTTCTTGGATAAAAAGTCACCAGCAAGCGTCTATTAAAAGCTGTTCTTTGTCTTTTTTTCTTAATCAGAATTTATGAAGTCAATTTTATTTAAATTAAAAACAAGAATTCTTCTTGAAACATGTAATATCAAACCGATTCCTTGATTTTTTTTTTTTCCCTTCCTCTTAATTTGTAACAGAGACTCTAAGAAAATAAAATCTAAGGTTAAGGAAATTTCCATCGATGTGAAGAAAATATTTTCCAAAATTAAAATAACAAGTTCCTCCCTGGTTAACATAACTGATTTAAGTTGCAGCTACATGGCTGCCCCTGAGGTCACCTTCCTCCCCAAGCTCTGTAAGGGCCAAATCCACATCCTTTTCAGCAATTTGCAAGTCCTCCATGGGACTACCTTTTTTATGAAATGCTGTGCATACTACCAATGCTACATAAATATTTCCTGATACGTTACCCAGTCCTGGAATTTCCTGCAAGATCACACAAGGTCTTTAAAAGAGTGCACAGCAAGCCATAAAATAATCAGATATAAAAGAAAGCTCTATCCATCCCTTGATTAACCACAATTTTTTTTTTTTTTACAAGAATTTCAGAAAAAGCAGAGTTACGACATTTTAATCTCAGGAGAGAGATTTGCTATTTATATTACGCTACTAAAAGGCTTTTAGAATTACATCTATTTTTTTGCATCAGATAATATTTCTCAACTGGAGAGGAGCCTTCGTATTATAGTCTATAGTCAAAAATGGCCCAGTGTGACTTGAAAACAGATCATACAGTGTGAATTGGAACATCAAGCACAGTGTCTGATACACAGTAGGAGAGGAATAAAATTTCATTGACTTAACTGTGCCTAAAGCTTAACAAAATGTGTTTCTGTATATTAAAATTCATTTCAATGCTTCAATTTCATTATCCATGAAAGAGCTAGAGACGATTAAGTCCCCTTTAGCTTTAGATGGCTGATTAACATTTTACTTTATCTATAGTCCTCCCCCCGCCCCCTGCTAGTTTCAAACTTAGTAATCTGGGACAAGAACAGCTCAGTAAACAGAAAACATCCCCAGGGAAGAGGAAGCCTAAGATCAAGAAATTAAATTTTCAATCTAAGTAAGTCTTCCCATGTTGAAGGACCCCCAGGAAGATAATAATGTATGAGAAAGTGTTTCCAAAATTTTCAAAACACTACAGAAACGTAAGTAAGGAGGTACAATACAGAAATGGCAGGGTGACATTTGTTCAATAACAGGAAATGCTGGGATATGCAAATGAGATTGGAAATATTCTCTCATATACAAAAGCAGGGTCACTCCACTCAAACCCCTCAATGTAGCTCTGTTGTCAAGATAAGTGGTAAGTTGGTTAAAAACAAACTGCTGACTTTAGTGTATTTCTATAACTCATGAGTACTGAAAAGAGAATATTATGACATTTGATGGTAATAATTCCGATTACCAAATTTTGATTGTCAAGTGGAGTGTTGTTGTGGAGGGAGAGGCTTGAGCTTGATACAGTAAAATAAGCCCTTTTTTTTTTAAACCAGCAAAGCTCATCACAAAGTTTTATGAGTGCTTATCTTTCCATTCAGATACTTGAAACCCCTTCACTTTGTAATCTGTGACCTATTCCTCAAGGTATACCACTTCCTGAGCTCTGCTGAGCCCTAAACTTTGACTAAGTGCTCATTCCAGAAAATTTAAGGTAAATTCTAAAAGATTAAACTTAAGGAAAACCCAGAACTCCAAGGTTTTTTTGGCCATCTAGGCTGGTCTGGCTTAACTAGCAGTGAGAGTTGGTTGGGAGAAGGCTGCCATCTTGTGGCCAAAAGTGAGAACTTGCTCCAAGGGAGCTGCGCACGCCCAGAGCCTCTGCTAGCGGCTCCTCCAGGAGGAAGCCTTCCTCTCCAAACCTCGTGCATCCCCAGAGCCTCCCCACTAGAAGAACGAAGGCTTCGAAAACTAAAGTTGAAAGGACGTGAAAGAACTCTTTGCTCAAATAAAGCCTCAGGAGGAAGATGAAGCGGGAGAGATGGAGGCTTCCCTCCCTCCCTAGCAGCCTGAAGAGCCTGCATAAGTCTCCGGATTTAAAAAAATCGGAGGAACGGAAGCCCAGGAAGATCAAGCGACTCACTCAGAAACCCCTCTCTCCTCTCAGAGTTCTTCTTCACACGTGCTTTTCCTCCAGATTTCTCATCACTTTTTCTCATAACCTCAGGCTGGAAAAGCCAAAAATCATCGACTTCTAGAGCCTAGCAAACACCTATAAAATTCCTCTCACTCCATCTCAACCCGCCTCCGGGCAGATTTAATTAGAGATGAGGATGCGTCCTCCAAATAATGAGACTTTACATCAGTATTGTCCAATGTAACTGTCTGCAATGATGGAAATGTTTCATATCTGCACTGTCCAATACAATAGCTTCACAAACAGGCAGCTACTGAGCGCTTGAAACTTGCCTCGTGTGACTGAGGAACTGACTATTTAATTTTAGAGGAAGTTGCCACACGTGACCAGTGGCTACCATGATGGACAACACAGCTCTAAATCTCGCCTCCCTAATCCAGGATGTCATCACCTTGACAAATTTTAAAAATCCATCCATTTACTCGAAAAGCTATGTTTTGACTGCTACATGGAGAATAGTGTGTTAGTATTATACAGCACACACACACAAATAGAAAACTTGGTCTCTGCTTTCCAAGAGTAAACAATCAAATCGAAGAGATAAAGCACGCAGACATGTAAGGAGAGCCAAGAACACAGGGGTGGGTCCCTTTTGGATGGGGAGCTAGAGGGCTCATTAATGGTTGCCTAGCAACTGAAATGGCCTTAAAAGGCAGTGCAGCAGGAGGAGGGGACACGGGTATTTTAGAGAAAGGACAGCAAGGGTAAGGAACAGGAAGGGAGGTCAAAGTGCGTTCAGGAGATGCCAGGAAGCCCATTCGATTAGAGGAGGGGTTTTATGTAAGGGGGTCATAGGGGAGAAAATTAGAAAGCTACATTAGGACATGTTTCCAAACACAAAAGTGAGAGACCCAAGGAGGAAACAATGGAAATAAAAAGGGACCAATTAATGAAAGATTGCAAAGGAAGGGACCAGACTTTGGAAAGGATTAAATGTTTGGGATGGGGTGGATTAGAGGTTATTCAAATTTTTTAACCCAGGGTAAATGGAGGATTGCTGGCCCCACTGAAGGGGCAGATACTGGGAGAAATGGGAAATGCTGAATGTTTGAAGGCTGGTGACATTAATAAGATAGATGGGTCAACAAGCCCTTTGAGAAGCGAGACGAGAGAAGGGAGGAGAGGTTGATGGATGTGAGAGTCAGACCAGAGACTGTTGACTGAAAGCACGGAGCGAAGGGTAGATACAGGACAAGGAGGAAGGAAAGGAGAAGAGACCCACAACAGACTCCACCTCTGATGGAAAATGGCTCCTTTGCAGGGATGAAGGCGGAACAGTCAGAGAAGGAGTATCCAGGGAAGCAGTACCCCCACTACAGGGATGGGAGGGAGATCCTAGCTGTGTACACTTCACACCTCTTAAATGAGCATCCCTGCCTTCCTAACCAGACTGTGTGCTGTGCAAAGGTGGAGACTGCGTCATATATTTCAATCCCAATGCCTACAACAGTGCAAATGAAACCCTAATGCCAATGTGCCAACGCTACCTGGATCTCTCACCACCTCCGGAGGAGGCTGGGGCGTGGGGGAGGCGGGGGCACCAGGGGGAGCCTCAGAGGTTTTGCCCCGGTGGTGTGGAAAATCAGCCCTAGACCAAAACACTGCTCTTGTCCCGCCTAACAAAGTTTAAAAGCAAGACGTACACTTGCACATGAGCTGGGTCAGTGGTTCCCAATCCTGGGAAATGGTCAGAATCACCTAAAGACGGCGGCAGGACCCACACTAGAGAGGATGATCTAACAGCCTGGGCAACTAACCCTGTTTTAAAGCTCCCCAGGTGTCTCTAATGAGCTGCCAGGGTGGAGGACCATCCACTGATGCCAGAGATGGGTGAGGCTTCTAACCCAGTTTACAGAGTGCTTTCTAATTCTCCTCACTGCTGATGCCGTTTTTATATTCACGTAGCATGTTGCAGTTGGCGAGCACGTTTTGCAGATTTCAAGATGCTAACATCTGTTAAGCACAATCCATTAGTAAGAGTCTCACACCCATTATCTCATTTAATCCTTAGAGAATCCTGGAGAAGTTCAGTTGCCTGCCCAAGACTCCACCATCAGCGGCAGCCCAGGAGAGCTGACCCCAGAATCCACCCTCTTCTCTGCTGCTGCCCCCCAGCCCAGCAGCTCCCCAGATGGCCTGGGATGCAAGTGGAAGGGGCATCTCAGACTCTGAGACACAGGAGGGGAGTCAGCTGCAGAACTCTGAGGAAAGCCCTGATTACTCCCTGGGACCACCTGCCTTCGCCCAGCTTCACCCAGGCGTGGTCCTCAAAGGCAACCGTCTAGCAGAAACAGAGTGCAAAAGTGACTTCCTTTCCTTATTCTTGTTCAACTCTACACGAGGGTGCAAACAAGTTTTACAAATACCTTATACTTCTCCAACAAAGTAGCAATAATTTCTGAGTGAGAAACTCTGTTATAATAGAGGACTCCTCGTCCCCATCCCACCCCTTCCAAAAAGAGTCTCCTCCCGACCTGGCCAGGGGTCTTCTGTCCTCGCCTGACACTTTCTGGGCTGCAGGGAGGGGAGCAGAGGCTGTAGCCATTTCAACCTCCAGCAGCTCTGAAGTGAAGGAACAGGGGAAAGGCCTGGGGACAGCCACCTTTACCCAGACTGATTCAACGCGGACATGTTAATGTGACAACACTGCAGCCTAAAAAATGTTGACAAGTGGACGAATCCACCGCGATGCTGCCTGATGACGCCGCCCAGGGTTAAGTCTCGGCCTAGTTGTGGAGTCTGAAAATCCAGGCTCCTGGGCCTTGGTCTGGGCTCGGCCACCTTACCCGCAGGAGCACAGGTCGCAGATGCACTTCCTCTTCAGCGGGCCCATCCTGAGGCTGGGATGTTCGCGCAGAGCATCCCCCGCCGCCGCCTCGCTGGGGACGCGCCAAGTCTCGAGGGCCTCAGCAAATGGCCTGAATGTTTACTCCAAAGAAAACTTAAGTGGCCCTTTTGCAAAGTCTGGTCGTCTGTTCCCGTCCTTGAGCCGGCCTTGCGCGAGAGCAGCCGGGGCGCCCTCTCTCTGCGCGCCGCCGCCCCGCCTCCGCAGGCTGGACCCACGCACCGGCGGCGGCTGCCCCCGCCCTGGAAGCTGCGCGGCCGGCGGACCCCGGGGTCTCTGTGACGTCGCCAGGCCCAGGAGGCGCGCCTCTGGGTGGCAATGATGTCACAGGGCTGCTTGTGAGGTCAGGAAGCTAGGAGGCCCAGAACAAAAGTCCCCTGTTGGATCTTGGAGAAACCTGAAGGTGAAGGGCATGACGACTTTGGAAAGCCCGTGCGTGAGCAAGTCAGCAGATGCCATGCTCACTTGTGCCAAAGAGACTGAAAACATCACTGCCATCACATGGGGTGGCGTTTTCTATCTCTAAGATCCATGGTACCTTTATCTTTTGAAAGGCATTCCTTGATGTCCTGCAGGCTGTCCTTAAATGCCATTTCCAGGTCTTCCTTGTGGAAATCGATGCCTCTGGCTCCACCCATAGACCTTGCACTCTTGAGAACAAAGCAGTTTGAGGGGCCTAGGCCTCTGCGGCTCACGTGGGTGATCAGCAACTTCTCCAGGTGTTAGTACTGATGCCTCCATGCAGTGGTTAAGTTTTTGTGTCCATCAGAATCACCTGGCTTGATAAAACAGGATTGCCAGACGTCACTCCCAGAGCTTCTGATTCAGTAGGCCTGGGGTTGGCTGAGAATTTGCATGTCCAATAAGTTCCCAGCGATGGTGATGCTTCTGGGCCGGGGACCATAGTTTCAGAAGCACAGCTTGGGAGATGCTTTTGCCGTCTCCAGCCAGCCTTCCCCTAGTGTAATATTTCTCCAGCTTACCCGATCCTGGGAACCACTGCAGATCCTGCCCAGAAAGCTCCTGCCTCCAAACTCCAGTCTGGGACTCTAGTCTCAGCAAGAAGTCTGGTGATTCTGATCATGAGGCAAGCTGAGGAGACACTGCTCTGGTGGGCTCTGTGGAATTAAACATTATCACTCCCTTGTTATGGGAAATGGGAGCCTGAAGTATTGACCATCCTTATGCTTGTTTTTCTTTCCCACACTTCCTAACTCTTCCCATTAGTCTTATCAATGAGTGAGTAAGTGAGTCAGAGGATTCTTAGACTGCAGGATACTTAATATTCAGAGTTTTGGGGGTTTATCTTCTTCCATGTTAGGCTCCAGAACAGAGGTCAGCAAACTATTGCCTGCAGGTCAAGTTCAGCTGGCCACCTGTTTCTGTATGGCCAGCAAGCTAAGAATGGTCTTTACATTTTTAAATGGTTGAAAAAATTAAAATATTACATGATGCATGAAACAGAAAATTCAAATTTCAGTGTCTATAAATAGATTTTTGAATTTTGTCAAGAAATTTGTGGAGATGTTCCTGATTTTGCTTCTTGGCCCAAAAAAGCTAAAATATTTACTATATGACTTTTTATAGAGAAAGTTTGCCGACCCCAGCTCTAGAAAGTCAAAAAGGTAGGTCCGGAGGGCAGCAAAGCTTACTGGTCATTCTTAGGAATACTGGAGGGCAAAGCTCCTTGCCTTCCTAGTAGGAGGTCAGGGGAGGATGGAAACAGGGAAGAGGGAGGAACAACAAGATGGAGAGGTGGGAGCTACTGGAAGCCAAGGCAAAGCCTGCGTGCCATCCTTGCCACTGACAGGGTCATCATATGGCCCTTCCAGAGAAACTATAGTGCTAGACACCAGCCTTCACTTGACAGCTGTCTAAACATTATCCATGAATCTTTCAGAAGAAGGATGTCCTACTCATGCCCCAGTGTTTGATGAGAAGCATGCCCCATTCAAACTGCCCTTGTGGATAGCAACCTTGTCAACAGCTCATGGCACCCCCAACTTCCCCCATCCCTGCCCTCAACAGAGGGTGCAGCTTTTAAAAGATGAAGATGGTGTGGAGAAAATAGCCTCAGCACTGGTGTTTCTGTAAAGCTGGTGCTAGACAGGACGACATCCCCTCCCCGCTTGTTACACTTACTGCCCATGTTTTGTTAGTTCCAGCCAACTCTACCCAACTCATAAATAGCTCTCTAACCCTGTTCCAAAATGTCCTTGCCTGTGAAGAATTCACTATCACTTGCTATGCACTAAACACTTCTGCATACTTTCCCACGAGCTCGCTTATCTCTCTCTTAAAACTGACATAAGCCTATCATACCCATATTACAAATCAGAATACTGAAGCTAGGAGGTAAACTCACTCAAGATCACAGAGCCAATGGGCACCAGGGCTGGGATTCAGATGCACCTTGGTCTTTCAAACTTTTCCGCCCAAGAAAGGGACAAAGAAAAAGAATGAATGGGTAAGCCAGAGATCTTAGAGATGACTACAAATAATATTTTATCTCAAAATTTACATTTACTTCTTAATATGGCAATCTTTATTTAATATTTTCCCCAAAATCTTTTCATGAAATTGACACAATGAAGCTACACAATTTTTATTCTGTGGCCTCATGACCCACTCAACCCCAAACTCATTGCTGTGTACCATCTAAAAATCCATTCTTTGTAGAACATTGTTAAAAATCTATAGTTACTCCTCTGAGCACAAAGCACTTTAGCAAAACATTGTCTTTTTAGCATCCTTAACTATTTGGGATCGCTAAACTTCATTGGCACCAATAGAAGACTAGCCCATCATAGCACACAAATTGGACCTCTACCATTCAACCATTCATTCATTCTGCAAACACTTATTGATCCCCTGTGATGAGCCAGGCGCTGTGCTGACAGAGCCCTCATGGAACTCAATCTAGACGGAGAAGAAGATGACCAAAAGATTGCCCAAGTGTATCATTACAAACTATTATAAGTATCAAGAAGGAAAAATAGGGAGACCTGGTGAATTCTATCAAATATTTGAGGAAGAAATAATACCAATCCTACACATACTCTTTTAGAAAATAGAGGAGGAAGGAACACTTCCCAATTCGTTCTATCAGGCCAGTATTACTCTGATTCCAAAGCCAGACAAAACTGTCACACGAAAACTCCAGACCAATATCTCCCATGAATATAAGTGTAAAAATCCTTTTGTAATATTAGCAAACTGAAAACAGCAACATATGAGAGGATTATATGCCCTCACCAACAAAGTTTATCCCAGGAATACAAGGTTGTTTTAACACCGGAAAATCAATTAATGTGATACACCACACCAACAGAATAAAGGCTGAAAACTATTTGATTCAGAATAGGTATTTAGCAAAATCCAATACTCATTCTTGATAAAAATCCTCAGCAAATTAGGAAAAGAAGGGAATTTCCTCAACCTGATGAAGGGCATTTACAAAAAAGTTACAACTACCATCATGCTTAGTGGTAAAAGACTGAATGCCTCCCCCTCAGGTGAAGAACAAGACAGATGTCTGCTCTCATCACTTCTAGTCAACACCCTACTGGAGCTTCTCATCAGTGGAATAAAAAAGGGAAAAGAAATTAAAGGCATCCAGATTGGAAAGAAAGAAATAAAATTGTATTTGCAGATGACATGATCCTATATGTAGAAAGTCTTACTCTATATTTTTTTTAAAAAATGATGAGAAACAAGAAACAAGAAAGACTGCAGAAGATCAATTACAAAATCAATTGAACTTTTATATACTAACAACAAACAATTCAAATGTTAAATTAGTGAAACAATTCAATTCACAATAGCATTAAGATGAAAAAAACACCCAGGAATAAATTTAACCTTATAAGTGTAAGACTTATACAGTGAAAACTACAAACATTGCTGAGAGGAATTAAATAAAATCTAAATGAATGGAGAGATATACCATGTGCCTGGATCAGAATATTCAAGATTGTTAAGAAGGCAATTCTCTCCAAATTGCTTTACAGATTCAATGCAATCCCTATCAAAATCCCAGCAAACATTTTTAAATAGAAATTGGCATGCTGATCCTAAAAGTTTATATAGAAAGGCAAAGGACTTAAGATAGCCAGACGATTCTGAAAAAGGACAACAAAGATAACAGGACTTAAACCACCTAATTTCAAAACTTATTATCAAAACTAGAGCCAAAGTAATCAAGACAATGCGATATTGGCTAAGGCTAGACATATAGATCAAGGAACGGAATGGAGAGTCCATAAGTAAACTCTCACATTTATGGTCAGTTGTTTTCTGAAAAAGGTGGCAAGGCAATTCAATGAGGAAAGAATGGTCTTTTCCACAAATGATGCTGGGATGACTGGACATCCATGGAGGGGCAGGGGGATGGGACTTATACGCTGACATCCCCGCCTACAAAAATTAACTCAAAATGCATCGCAGACTGAAATGTAAAGCCCAAAACTATAAAGCTTCTAAAATAAAGCATATAAGTCAATCTTTGTGACCTTTTGTCAGACAAAGATATCTTAGATATATACCAAAATCATGATCCATAAAAATTAAAAATTGACCTATTGGACTTCATAAAAATCAATAATTTACTCTCCAAAAGACACTGTTAAGAGAATAAAAAGACAAGTACAGACTGGGAGAGATACTTGCAAATCATTTATCTGATAAAGAACTTGTATCCAGAATGTACAAAGGACTCATAACTCATAATAACCCAATTAAAAAAGAGCAAAAGATTTTAAGAGAGATTTCAGCAAAGAATATGTGAATGCCTAACAAGCACGTGAAAAGATGCTGTGCAGAAGGAGGCAGCAGAGTGAGCCTGAAACTGCCATCCTTGGAAAGTCCTCCTTGCAGGAATCGCCCTTGGCTAAGAACGTGGATTTCAGGAGAGTTCCCATCATTCCCTGACAACAGCTCACTGCGTCTAAACCATACAAGCACTGTGGTTTATGCTGAACACCTACTTTCCTTCCGGAAACCTGGAATTTTGGTACATGCTAGGTAGATGGCGCTCACATGACCAGCCCCCAGTAAAAAACGCTGGGCCATGAGTCCCTAATAAGATTTCCTGGTAGACAACATTTCACACATGTTTACACCACTCATTGCTGGAGGGATTAGGTACATCTGTGTGACTCTACTAGGAGAGGACTGTTAGAAATCTGCACCCAGTTTCCTCCAGACTTCTCCCCCTGTGCCTTTTCCCTTTGCTGATGATCTATGAGTTCTTTCACTGTAATAAATCACAGCTCTGAGTATATGAGTCCTCCTAGCAAATCATCGAACCTAGGGGTGGTCTTCAGGACCACCAACACAATGCATGACATCAATAATCATCTGCATGTTGGTAAATTATAACCATAATGAGATTCCACTTCACATGTATTAGGATGACTGTAATCGAACATTGTTGCCAACAATATGAAAAAAGTGGAGCCCTCACACATAACTGGTAGGAGTGTAAAATGGTACAGCCACTTTAAAAAACAGTTTGGTAGTTTCTTAAAAAGTTAAACATACTTATCGTATCACCCAGCAATTCCATTCTTAAGTATTTACTCAAGAGAAATGAAGATGTATGTCCACACAAAAACTTTAATATGAATGTTCACAGTAGTATTTTTCATGACAGCATAAAAACTGGAAACAGTCCAATTTCCATCAACTGAAGAATGAACAAATGTAGTAGTGTATATTTGTACAATGGAATACAATTCAGCAATAAAAATAAATGAAGTTACTAATGTATGCTACAATATAGATGAACCTCAAAAACCTTATGCTAAGAGAAAGAAACCAGATTTTTTTAAAAACTATATATTGTATGATTCTATTCACATGAAGTTTCTAGAGAAGGCAAATCTATCCGGACAGAAAGTAGAACGATGGTTACCTGGGTTTCAGGGTGGGAGCAGAGATTGACTGCAAACAGAAACGAGGAAACTTTTTTTTTAAACAGGCAACAGCGTTTTTTGTTAGTTTTGTTTTGTTTTGTTTTGTTTTGTTTGCTGGGAAAGAGTCACCTTGGCTCACATCTATTGCCAATCTTCCTCTTTTTTTCTCCCCAAAGCCCCAGTACACAGTTGTATATTTTAATTGTAAGTTCCATGTGAGCCACCACCACAGCATGGCTGCTGAGAGATGAGTGGTGTGGTTCTGCACCTGGGAACCAAACCTAGTCCACCAAAGCAGAGCATGCTGAACTTTAAACACTAGGTTATCAGGGTTGGCTCAAGAAACAAGGGAACTTTTTGGGATGATGGAAATATTCTAAAACTGAGCTGTGATGATGGAACTGTATACTTATATACAATGGATGAATTTATATGTAAATTATACCTCAATAAAGCTTTTTTTAGGGAAAAAATCCCTTACAAAAAATCCCTTTCAGTATCATTATCCAATTATTATTATTCCATTTTGAATAATCTAGGTCAAGATTTCTCCTTTGTTTCCAAACAAGGTAGCAGATTGGACACATGCGTTTATCTTTCTCTTTCTAAAATGAGAGCAATGGGATGAGAGAGCAAGGATAAAAATGGACTAAGAGATAATAAAATCAAATTCAGGGAAACAAAAAAAGCACAAGGAAGAATGGTAACCGACTTAGCTAACGCAAGAAAGCTGAATCCTTAGCCAGCAATGGGGAAAGCTAAGAAAAAGCATTATTTTTACCACAGAAATTCCAATAGATTCAAGAATTGGCAGCATCAGTGGGAGTAAAGATTGCACTAAAAACAGGAGGAATGGTTGAAGATCTGTTTAAGAAGCTATTAGACTCACAGATGCTCTACCCAATTCCACATAGCTGGGCAACTGCCCTTCTCCCACCTTAGATTAGCAGTTTTTATTCCCTGGAAAGAGTAAAACATAGGGGAACACCAAGGACATTGAGGACTGGGGTACCATATTGAAAACAGAAGGATTAAGTGAAGACTGCCTATAAACTGAATATTAGGACCCTAGTGTTCTTCTCTCAGAACAATCAGGGTGCTGTTAATCAGGTTTATATTCACCCCAGCTCTGGAGAAGAATCTTGGAATAATCAAACCAGCCAAAGATGTCAAGTCTAAAGATACAACAAAAGTTTCCTCAAAGAAATGGCCCAGCCAGATCACCCTTCATTAAACCTCATAGTCTGTCAGTGCTTCCCACAGGCTTTAAAAAAACCTTTAAATAGGAGCAGACGGCCAAAGATCACTAGACAACTGAGGAACATTTCTAACATGAAAAAGAAAGACCAAAACAAAAGAAGAAACAGAAAGGATTCCAAAGAAACCAAGACTAAACAGAGATGAAGACTTTTTTAATGTTACTAATATTCTCAGAAAGATAAAAGATGTTCAATCCAAGAAAATGATTTTATATTTTTTAAAAGAAGAATCAGAATAAGAAACAGGCTGTGGAAATTAAACATATGATACCAAGTTTTAAAACTCCAAAGAAGAGTTAGAAGATTAAGATGAGAAAAATCTCCTGGAAAGGAGAACAAATAGAAAATAAGAACATGAATATAAGAGCGTCAGAGGAGAGTCCATGAGATCCAATATCTAGATCACTGGAGTATCGATAAGAGAGAACAGAGAATGCAGAGGAAATATATTATCCAAAAATTCAAGAACATTTTCCAGAATCAAAGGTCATAGGGGGACCCAACATTATGGGGCTCAACAAAATTGGGGCTCAGCAATGCCAGTTATGATTAAGTTTCAGAACACCAGAGATAATAAGAAAATCTAAGTTTTTAGAGAGAAAAAATAGATCAAATACAAAGAAGCAGGCATCAGACTTATTAAAAGCTAAAAGACAATGGAGCAATGCCTCCAAGATTCTGAGGGGAAATTATTTCCAACCAATCAAGTGTGAGAGTAAAAATAAAGATATTTTCAGACATGCAATGTCTTAAAACTTTTACTGCCCTCATACTTTTTATCAGGAAGCTACTGGAGAATGTGTTCCACCAAATGAGCAAATAAGCCAAAAATGAAGAACACATGGGACCAAGGAAAAGCGATACTTAAGAGAAAAGGGAAGGGAATCCCTAGAATGACAGTGAAAGGAGATCAGGGCACCTGTGGTGTAGACACTGAGGACTCCAGAACAGACATCGCCAAGGAGATGAAATTGAGTTTGAATCTAATGAGATGTTGCACACACTATTCTGTATTATGGCATTTTGCTGTATGTTTTATTTCCATAAACTAGAGCAATGACTATTTTTTAACTTCTCGACCTGCACACATGTTAACTCAGTGCCCTACACATTTTAGGTATTCAAATATTTTGGAATGAATGGGAGAATGGAATACCTGTATTTGTAGAGTATAGGACTCTGAAAAGGGCTTTATGGTAGATATGGAGTATCCTAACTTGGGAAGCTGCAATATCCTGATGATACTGACTTATTCTGAATGAATGACACTGAATGACACTGATTCATTCATCTATTTGAAGATCAAGGACAGAACCATGCTATGTTTTTAGGGGGGCAGTGTGGCCTATTATTAGGTAAGTAGACCCTACAGTTATACAATGTGAGTTCAAATTCTACTTCAACAGCTATAACCAAATTATGTTAATGGATACATACTATTAATAGATGTAAATTATGACATCAGCATATAATGTGGGGAGAGAAGAGGTAAAAGCAGAGAGTTCTTGTAGGCAAATGAAATTAAGTTATCAGCTTAAAATAGACTATTATAACCATAATATATTTTATGTAAGCCCCTTGGTAACCACAAAGAAAATGCCTTTAGAAGTTACACAAGAGAAAAAGAGAAAAGAATTAAAATGTATCGATACAAAAAACAACAAAACAAAGAAAGACAGCAAGAGAGAAAAGAGGGACAAAAGAACTACAAGACAAACAGAAAAAAGTTAACAAAATGGCAGTGGTAAATCCTTCGCTATCAATAACTACTTTAAATGTAAATAGACTAAATTCCCCAATTAAAAGATGCAGAATAGCTGAAAGCATAAAAAACCAAGATCCAACTGTATGCTGTCTACAAGAAACTCACTTTAAATTCAAGAAAACAGATAGGCTGAAAGTAAAGGGATGGAAAAGATATTCCATGCAAATGGTTACTGAAAGAAAGCAGAAGTCTATATACTTGTATCAGACATAGTAGACTTAAGGTCAAAAGCTGTCTCTAGAGACAAAAGAAGGTCATTACATAATGACAAAAGGTCAACTCAACAGGGAGATTTAACAATTATAAATACAGACACATGCAACATCAGAGCACCTAAATACAGAAAACAAATATTGACAGATTTGAAGGAGAAATGGACAGCAATACAATAATAGTAGGAAACTTCAATACCCAACTTGCAATGAGGGACAGAATATCTGGGCAGAAAATCAGTAAACAATGGACTTGAACAAGACTATAGACCAAACAGACATACACTCTATGGACCTAACAGACCTAACAGAACTTTCACCTAAAAGTAGAAGAATACACATTCTCCTCAAGTGTATACAGAACATTTTCCAGGATAGATCACATGTTACGTCACAAAACAAGTCTTAACAAATTTGAAAATATCTAAATTACACCAAGTATCTTTTCCAATCACAAGAAATCAATAACAGCAAGAAAATTAGAAATCAGTAACAGCAAGAAAACAGGAAAATTCACAAATACTTGAAAATTAAATAGCACACTCTTGACTAATCACTGGATCAAAGAGGAAATCAAAAGGGAATTCAGAGGAGTGATGTCAGCAACACGGCTGACTGAGCTATTCCCTTTGCTTCTCCCCTTTCAAACTACAACTAAATGAACATTCACTCATCAGCAGAGGATACCCACACAGCCCCTCAAGACACCTGAGAGATCCATGCTGCTATACATCAGAAGGCGGGTGGACTACCCCAGGAGAGGTGGTAGAGATAGGCGAGCCTGAGGGTGGGCATGTGCCTCAGAGTGACGGTGGAAATAGGTGACGGCAGCCCAGAGCCCTGGCGTGATCACTCTTTGGTCCTGTGGGAAAGCCCAGAGTCCCACCACAGTCCTAGGGAGTGGCTCTGGCTCAGACCCAGTGGGGAGGCCCACCCACCATGTACAGAGGCTGGTGCAACCTAGGAACAGACAGCGGCATATCTACAGCCCAGGCAAAAGTGTCCCCAGCTGCCACAAACATCCACAGTACCACAGCAGCCACAAAGTGGGGAGTGTGACTTGGCAGGACTGTGGGAGCAGGTGGCAGCAGCTCTGAGCCCCCCCATGATCACTCTCTCAACTGGTGGGAGAGTCCACAACCCCACTATGGTCCCAGGGAGTGGCTCTGGTTCAGACCCAGTGGGGTGGCTCCACCCACCAAGCACATCAGCTGGTACAACCTAGGACCAGATGGCGGTGGATCTATGAGTCTGGGCCAATGAGCTCCCAGCTGCCATGAACGCCCATAGTACCACTGTGGTCCTGAAGTAGGGAGCATGTCTGGGCAGGACTGTGGGAACAAGCTGCAGGAGTCCACAGGCCCCATGTGATTGTTCTCCCAGTCGGTGGGAGACCCCACAGGGCCACTGTGATCCAAAGCAGTGGTCCAGGCTTGGACAGGAACAGCTGACGGGGATCCTGGTGAGCTCAAATTACACAGCTCCTGCCCCCTCCCCCAAGTGGCAGCAGGTGGAAGCTGCAACCAAATTCTATCTCTATGCTGAGGCACAAATCCACACCATCAAGCCATATGAAAAAATGTGTTAAATCTCCAGAACAGAAGGAAAATGACAAGTACCCAGAAATCAATCCTGAAGACACAGAAATCTATAATCTAAATGACAGATAATTCAAAATAGCTATCATTAAAAAACTCAACCAGTTAAAAGAGAATGCAGATAGACAATTCAACAAGTTCAGGAGCTACTTCACAAAAGAGATTGAAACTATAAAGAAGAATCAATCAGAAATGTTGGAGATGAAAAACACAATGGATGAGATAAGGAAAACTCTGGACTCCCTGAACAGTAGAGCTGATATTATGGAGGATAGAATTAGCAGTCTGGAGGACAGGAGTATGGAAATGCTTCAGATAGAGGAAGAGAGAGAACTAAGACTAAAAAGAAATGGAAAAACTCTCCAAGAAATAGCCGACTCAGTTAGAAAATGCAACATAAGTATTGTAAGTATCCAAGAGGGAGAAGAGGAGGAGAATGGAGCAGAAAGCTTGTTCAAAGAAATAATAGTCACGAACTTTCCAAACCTGTGGAAGAGGCTGGAAATACATGTGACAGAAGCCAATAGATCTCCAAACTATATCAATGTAAAAAGACCTACTGCAAGGCATATAGTAGCAAAGCTGGCAAAGCCAGTGACAAAGAAAAAATATAAAAGGCAGCAAGGAAGAAGAAAGTAACTTACCAAGGAACCCCTATCAGGCTTTCAGCAGAAACCTTACAGGCTAGGGAAGAGCGGAATGATAATATTCAAAATCCTGAAAGACAAAAACTTTCAGCAAAGAATACTCTATCCAGAGAAAATGTCCTTCAGATATGATGGAGAAATAAAAACTTTCCCAGACAAACAAAAGTTAAGGGAGTTCATCGCCACAAGACCACCCCCCTCCCCACCGCTGCACCCTTGCTACAAGAAAGCCTCAAGAAGGCCCTCATACCTGAAAAAAAAAGAAAGGGGTTACAAAACCCTGAGCAAGGAGATACATAGACAAAAATCAGAAGATTGCAGCTCTCTATCAGAACTGGTTAGTAAATGCTTAATGATAACATTAAAGAAAAAGGGAAGGAAAAAAACAAAAATAAACATAATCTTGTCATTTTAACGACAAACTCACAACACAAGATGGAATAAGACGTGACAATAACACCTTAGAAGGGGAACAGGAGAGGGGTGGAAGTGGGTTAGGCTAAGGAAATAAGAGGCTATCAGACAATGGACTACGTCATCTGTAAGATTTTTTTAACAAACCTCATGACAACCACCCATGAGGGAATTCAAAAAATTTCTTGAGACAAATAAAAACACAACATATCAAAACTTATGGGATGCAACAAAAGCAGTACTAAGTGGGACGCTTATAGCAATAAACACCTACATTAAAAAAGAAAATCACAAATAAACCTAACTTTATGCTTCAAGAAAATAGGGGAAAAAAAGAATAAACTAAACCCAAAATTAGCAGAATGAAGGAAATAACAAAAATCAGAGCAGAAACAAGTAAAATAGAAAAGAAGAAAAAATTAACAAAAATAAGCTTATTTTTTTGAAAAAATGAAATCAATAAACCCTTAGCTAGACTAAGAAAAAAAGAGAGAAGGCTCAAATAAATAAGATCAGAAATGAAAGAGGAGACACTACAAAGGATGTCTCAGAAATAAAAAGGATCATAAAAGACTATTATGAACAATCATATGCATGCAAACTAGACAACCTAGAAGAAATGGATAATATTCCTAGAAACATAGGACCTACCAAGACTGAATCTAGAAGAAGTGGCAAACTTGAACAGACCAATAACAAGTAAGGAGGTTGAAATAGTAATCAAAAACCTCCCAAGAAAGAAAAACCCAGGGCCAGAAGGCTTCATGGCTGAGTTCAAAAGATTCAAAGAAGAGTGGCTGGCCCCGTGGCCGAGTGGTTAAGTTCTGTACACTCTGCTTCAGCAGCCCAGGTTTGGTTCCCAGGCATGGACCTACAGTACTCATCCATGGCCATGCTGCGGGGGTGACTCACATACAAAAAATAGAGGAAGATTGGCACAGATGTTAGCTCAGGGTGAATCTTCCTCAGCACAAAAAAATATATAGTTTCAAAGAACTAATACCAATCCTTCTTAAAATCTTCCAAAAAATAGAAGTAAAGAGAACACTTCCAAACTCATTTTATGAGGGCAGCATTACCTTGATACCAAAGCCAGAGGAAGATACTACAAGAAAAGATAATTGCAAGTCAGTATCTCTGAGGAACATAGATGCAAAAATCCTCAATAAAATACTGGTGAACCAAATTCAACAACACATCAAAAAGATTATATACCATCACACCAAGATTATAAGCTGTGATTTAGCCCTGGGATGCAAGATTGTTTTCACACACAAACCAAACAATGTGATACACCACAGTAACATAATGAAAGATAAAACCATACGATCATCTCAATAGATGCAGAAAAGGCATCTGACAAAATTCAAAATCCATTCATAATAAATACTCTTGGGGCCAGCCCCATGGCCGAGTGGTTAAGTTCACATGCTCTGCTTAAGTGGCCCAGGGTTTCACCAGTTCAGATCCTGGGCTTGGACCTAGCACCACTCATCAGGCCATGCTCAGGTGGCATTGCACAAAGCAGAATTAGAAGGACCTACAATTAGAATATACAACTATGTACTGGGGGTGTTTGGGGAGAATAAGAAGAAAAAAAGGTTGGGGACAGATGTTGGACAGAGCCAATCTTTAAAAAAAAAAAACTCTCAGGGCTGGCCCAGTGGTGCAGTGGTTACGTTCACACATTACACTTCTGTGGCCTGGGGTTCACCAGTTCGGATCCCAGGTGCCGACATGGCACCACTTATCAAGCCATGCTGTGGTAGGCATCCCACATATGAAGTAGAGGAAGATGGGCACAGATGTTAGCTCAGGGCCAGTCTTCCTCAGCAAAAAGAGGAGGATTGGTGGCAGATGTTAGCTCAGAGCTAATCTGCCTCAAAAAAAAAAAAAAAAAACCAAAAAACTCTCCATAAAATAGGTGTGGAGCCAGCCCTGATGGCCTAGCACTTAAAGTTCAGCATACTCCACTTCAGCAGCCTGGGTTCGGTTCCTGGGCACAGAACCACACCCCTTATCTGTCAGTAGCCATGCTGTGGCAGTGGCTCACATACAAGAACTAGAGAGACTTACAACGAAAGTATACAATTGTGTACTGGGGCTTTAGGGAGAAAAAAAAAA